>NC_084743.1:3966168-3981168 GCF_033978785.1 Entelurus aequoreus
CCCCAACCCCAACCCCAACCCTAACCCTAGCCCCTAACCCTAACCCCAACCCTAACCTTAACCTATTAATTCAAGCGGAACATGAACCATCTGCATGTTCTTCTTCTGGTGGAAACGTCACTCCCTAACCCTAACCCTAAACCTAACCCCAAACCTAACCCACCCTATCCCTAACTCACCCTAACCCTAACCCCTAACCCCTACCCCTAACCCTAACCCTAACCCTAACCCCCCAACCCCTAACCCTAACCCTAACCTCTTAATTCAAGCGGAACATGAACCATCTGCATGTTCTTCTTCTGGTGGAGACTCCACTCCCTAACCCTAACCCTAACCCTAAACCTAAACCCAAACCTAACCCACCCTAACCCTAACTCACCCTAACCCTAACCCTAACCCCTAACCCCTACCCCTAACCCTAACCCTAACCCTAACCCCATGAAGTGTGAAAGGGTAATTAATTCAAGCGGAACATGAACCGTCTGCATGTTCTTCTTCTGGTGGAGACTCCACTCCCTAACCCTAACCCTAACCATAAACCTAACCCCAAACCTAACCCACCCTAACCCTAACCCCTAACCCCTACCCCTAACCCTAACCCTAACCCCTAACCCTAACCCTAACCCTAACCCTAACCCTAACCCTAACCTCTTAATTCAAGCGGAACATGAATCATCTGCATGTTCTTCTTCTGGTGAAGACTCCAATCCCTAACCCTAACCCTAACCCTAACCCTAACCCTAACCTAACCCTAACCCTCTTTATGCCTAACCCTAACCATAACTCTAAACCTAACCCTAACTCTAATCCTAACCCTAACCCTAACCCCAACCCCAACCCTAACCCCTAACCTAACCCTAACCTCTTAATTCAAGCGGAACATGAACCATCTGCATGTTCTTCTTCTGGTGGAGACTCCAATCCCTAACCCTAATCCTAACCCTAAGCCCTAACCTAACCCTAACCCCTAAGCCTAACCCTAACCCCTAACCCTAACGTTAACCCTAACCTAACCCTAACCCTAACCAACCCTAACCCTAACCCCAACCCTAACCCCCTAACCCTAACTCCCTAACCCTACCATGAATTGATTAACGTGGACCCCGACTTAAACAAGTTGAAAAACTTATTGGAGTGTTACCATTTAGTGGTCAATTGTACGGAATATGTACTGTACTGTGCAATCTACTAATACAAGTTTCAATCAATCCAAAAAGGTAAACATGACAGAACCTCTGATCAAGTCTCACACCTGGCAGGCCAGGATGATCAAGTCTCACACCTCACAGGCCAGGATGATCAAGTCTCACACCTGACAGGCCAGGATGATCAAGTCTCACACCTGACAGGCCAGGATGATCACGGAGACTCACACCTGGCAGGCCAGGATGATCAAGTCTCACACCTGATAGGCCAGGATGATCAAGTCTCACACCTGACAGGCCAGGATGATCACGGAGACTCACACCTGGCAGGCCAGGATGATCAAGTCTCACACCTGGCAGGCCAGGATGATCAAGTCTCATACCTCACAGGCCAGGATGATCAAGTCTCACACCTGACAGGCCAGGATGATCAAGTCTCACACCTGGCAGGCCAGGATGATCAAGTCTCACACCTGGCAGGCCAGGATGATCAAGTCTCACACCTCACAGGCCAGGATGATCAAGTCTCACACCTGACAGGCCAGGATGATCAAGTCTCACACCTGACAGGCCAGGATGATCAAGTCTCACACCTGACAGGCCAGGATGATCAAGTCTCACACCTGACAGGCCAGGATGATCAAGTCTCACACCTGGCAGGCCAGGATGATCAAGTCTCACACCTGGCAGGCCAGGATGATCAAGTCTCACACCTGACAGGCCAGGATGATCACGGAGACTCACACCTGGCAGGCCAGGATGATCAAGTCTCACACCTGACAGGCCAGGATGATCAAGTCTCACACCTCACAGGCCAGGATGATCAAGTCTCACACCTGACTGGCTAGGATGATCAAGTCTCACACCTCACAGGCCAGGATGATCAAGTCACACACCTCACAGGCCAGGATGATCAAGTCTCACACCTGGCAGGCCAGGATGATCAAGTCTCACACCTGACAGGCCAGGATGATCAAGTCTCACACCTCACAGGCCAGGATGATCAAGTCTCACACCTGGCAGGCCAGGATGATCAAGTCTCACACCTGGCAGGCCAGGATGATCAAGTCTCACACCTGACAGGCCAGGATGATCAAGTCTCACACCTCACAGGCCAGGATGATCAAGTCACACACCTCACAGGCCAGGATGATCAAGTCACACACCTCACAGGCCAGGATGATCAAGTCTCACACCTGGCAGGCCAGGATGATCAAGTCTCACACCTGGCAGGCCAGGATGATCAAGTCTCACACCTGACAGGCCAGGATGATCACGGAGACTCACACCTGGCAGGCCAGGATGATCAAGTCTCACACCTGACAGGCCAGGATGATCAAGTCTCACACCTCACAGGCCAGGATGATCAAGTCACACACCTGACTGGCTAGGATGATCAAGTCTCACACCTCACAGGCCAGGATGATCAAGTCACACACCTCACAGGCCAGGATGATCAAGTCTCACACCTGGCAGGCCAGGATGATCAAGTCTCACACCTGACAGCCCAGGATGATCAAGTCTCACACCTCACAGGCCAGGATGATCAAGTCTCACACCTGGCAGGCCAAGATGATCAAGTCTCACACCTGGCAGGCCAGGATGATCAAGTCTCACACCTGACAGGCCAGGATGATCAAGTCTCACACCTCACAGGCCAGGATGATCAAGTCTCACACCTGACAGGCCAGGATGATCAAGTCACACACCTCACAGGCCAGGATGATCAAGTCTCACACCTGGCAGGCCAGGATGATCAAGTCTCACACCTGACAGGCCAGGATGATCAAGTCTCACACCTCACAGGCCAGGATGATCAAGTCTCACACCTGGCAGGCCAGGATGATCAAGTCTCACACCTGGCAGGCCAGGATGATCAAGTCTCACACCTGACAGGCCAGGATGATCAAGTCTCACACCTGACAGGCCAGGATGATCAAGTCTCACACCTGGCAGGCCAGGATGATCAAGTCTCACACCTGGCAGGCCAGGATGATCAAGTCTCACACCTGACAGGCCAGGATGATCAAGTCTCACACCTCACAGGCCAGGATGATCAAGTCTCACACCTGACTGGCTAGGATGATCAAGTCTCACACCTCACAGGCCAGGATGATCAAGTCACACACCTCACAGGCCAGGATGATCAAGTCTCACACCTGGCAGGCCAGGATGATCAAGTCTCACACCTGACAGGCCAGGATGATCAAGTCTCACACCTCACAGGCCAGGATGATCAAGTCTCACACCTGGCAGGCCAAGATGATCAAGTCTCACACCTGGCAGGCCAGGATGATCAAGTCTCACACCTGACAGGCCAGGATGATCAAGTCTCACACCTCACAGGCCAGGATGATCAAGTCTCACACCTCACAGGCCAGGATGATCAAGTCACACACCTCACAGGCCAGGATGATCAAGTCTCACACCTGGCAGGCCAGGATGATCAAGTCTCACACCTGACAGGCCAGGATGATCAAGTCTCACACCTGACAGGCCAGGATGATCAAGTCTCACACCTGGCAGGCCAGGATGATCAAGTCTCACACCTCACAGGCCAGGATGATCAAGTCTCACACCTGACAGGCCAGGATGATCAAGTCTCACACCTCACAGGCCAGGATGATCAAGTCACACACCTCACAGGCCAGGATGATCAAGTCTCACACCTGACAGGCCAGGATGATCAAGTCACACACCTCACAGGCCAAGATGATCAAGTCTCACACCTGGCAGGCCAGGATGATCACGGAGACTCACACCTGGCAGGCCAGGATGATCAAGTCTCACACCTGACAGGCCAGGATGATCAAGTCTCACACCTCACAGGCCAGGATGATCAAGTCTCACACCTCACAGGCCAGGATGATCAAGTCTCACACCTGACAGGCCAGGATGATCAAGTCTCACACCTGACAGGCCAGGATGATCAAGTCACACACCTCACAGGCCAGGATGATCAAGTCTCACACCTGGCAGGCCAGGATGATCAAGTCTCACACCTGACAGGCCAGGATGATCAAGTCTCACACCTCATAGGCCAGGATGATCAAGTCACACACCTCACAGGCCAGGATGATCAAGTCTCACACCTGACAGGCCAGGATGATCACGGAGACTCACACCTGGCAGGCCAGGATGATCAAGTCTCACACCTGACAGGCCAGGATGATCAAGTCTCACACCTGACAGGCCAGGATGATCAAGTCTCACACCTGACAGGCCAGGATGATCACGGAGACTCACACCTGACAGGCCAGGATGGTCAAGTCTCACACCTGACAGGCCAGGATGATCACGGAGACTCACACCTGACAGGCCAGGATGATCAAGTCTCACACCTGACAGGCCAGGATGATCACGGAGACTCACACCTGACAGGCCAGGATGATCAAGTCTCACACCTGACAGGCCAGGATGATCACGGAGACTCACACCTGACAGGCCAGGATGATCAAGTCTCACACCTGACAGGCCAGGATGATCACGGAGACTCACAGACTTCCTTTTCTCCGTGCAGAAACGCAGAGTGGGAGGAGCTTACGTGTGGAATGTTTGACCAGGTTTGATCGAGTGAAATTCAGCAGGCACGAAAAACCCTATGACAGGCTTACGCTGTCTTTAAGTCAAAGTGGAGGGGTAATTAATTCATGACACCATAGGTTGAATGGTGTGGACACGTTTGTTACTGGATACTTTTTCTGATATGCCTCAGAGACTTTAGATATGAACTACAACGATTAGATACTTGTTTATATTGACAAATGTACCGTTCTATTGTTCAATGATTATTGACTGCGTTATGTCCAGCTTGTGTGCTTAGCTGTGGTGTAGCTGCTAGCCCCGAGTAGCTTATAGCCTAGCATGTTTACCTTTTGTAAATGGCTTTGGCAAATTAGACGATTTTGTGTGCTTATTGGAGGACATTTAGATGTTAACTGTCTGTGCAGCTTTGCACAAGTAAACACTCTGCAGGACTGCTTGTATCGCACATGATATCACACACAAGTAAACACTCTGCAGGACTGCTTGTATCGCACATGATATTGCACACAAGTAAACCCCCTGCAGGACTGCTTGTATCACACATGATATCACACACAAGTAAACACCCTGCAGGACTGCTTGTATCACACATGATATCGCACACAGGTAAACACTCTGCAGGACTGCTTGTATCGCACATGATATCGCACACAAGTGAACACCCTGCAGGACTGCTTGTATCACACATGCTACCACACACATGTAAACACTCTGCAGGACTGCTTGTATCACACATGACATCACACACAGGTAAACACTCTACAGGACTGCTTGTATCGTACATGATGTTGCACACAGGTAAACACTCTGCAGGACTGCTTGTATCGCACATGATATCACACACAAGTAAACTTGCTGCAGGACTGCTTGTATCGCACATGATATCACACACAAGTAAACACTCTGCAGGACGGCTTGTATCACACATGATATCACACACAAGTAAACACCCTGCAGGACTGCTTGTATCGCACATGATATCACACACAAGTAAACACCCTGCAGGACTGCTTGTATCATACATGATATCACACACAAGTAAACACGTTGCAGGACTGCTTGTATCGCACATGATATCACACACAAGTAAACACCTTGCAGGACTGCTTGTATCGCACATGATATCACACACAAGTAAACACGCTGCAGGACTGCTTGTATCGCACATGATATCGCACACAAGTAAACACTCTGCAGGACTGCTTGTATCGCACATTATATCACACACAAGTAAACACTCTACAGGACTGCTTGTATCGCACATGATATCACACACAAGTAAACACACTGCAGGACTGCTTGTATCGTACATGATATAACACACAAGTAAACACACTGCAGGACTGCTTGTATCACACATGATATCGCACGCAGGTAAACACTCTGCAGGACTGCTTGTATCACACATGATATCGCACGCAGGTAAACACTCTGCAGGACTGCTTGTATCGCACATGATATCACACACAAGTAAACCCCCTGCAGGACTGCTTGTATCGCACATGATATCACACACAAGTAAACACGCTGCAGGACTGCTTGTATCACACATGATATCACACACAAGTAAACACCCTGCAGGACTGCTTGTATCACGCATGATATCACACACAAGTAAACACGTTGCAGGACTGCTTGTATCGCAGATGATATCACAGTGAAGTAAACACTGTGCAGGACTTCTTGTCAGATTCAACGTTCTAAAAAAAAGAAAAAGGAGCCTTAAATAGAACAACTTTTACCCCAACTTTTTGGAAAAAGCTGCTGTGAATTCAGCCATTTTATGTGGGGAGGACACAAGTAGAAGTTTACTAATAGTTCTTGTTACTGCACAGTCCTGTGCTGCCACCACTCTTGTTACTGCTGTCTGCTTCTCCTGTGCTGCCACCACTCTTGTTACTGCTGTCTGCTTCTCCTGTGCTGCCACCACTCTTGTTACTGCTGTCTGCTTCTCCTGTGCTGCCACCACTCTTGTTACTGCTGTCTGCTTCTCCCACAGTCCTGTGCTGCCACCACTCTTGTTACTGCTGTCTGCTTCTCCTGTGCTGCCACCACTCTTGTTACTGCTGTCTGCTTCTCCCACAGTCCTGTGCTGCCACCACTCTTGTTACTGCTGTCTGCTTCTCCTGTGCTGCCACCACTCTTGTTACTGCTGTCTGCTTCTCCTGTGCTGCCACCACTCTTGTTACTGCTGTCTGCTTCTCCCACAGTCCTGTGCTGCCACCACTCTTGTTACTGCTGTCTGCTTCTCCCACAGTCCTGTGCTGCCACCACTCTTGTTACTGCTGTCTGCTTCTCCCACAGTCCTGTGCTGCCACCACTCTTGTTACTGCTGTCTGCTTCTCCCACAGTCCTGTGCTGCCACCACTCTTGTTACTGCTGTCTGCTTCTCCTGTGCTGCCACCACTCTTGTTACTGCTGTCTGCTTCTCCCACAGTCCTGTGCTGCCACCACTCTTGTTACTGCTGTCTGCTTCTCCTGTGCTGCCACCACTCTTGTTACTGCTGTCTGCTTCTCCTGTGCTGCCACCACTCTTGTTACTGCTGTCTGCTTCTCCCACAGTCCTGTGCTGCCACCACTCTTGTTACTGCTGTCTGCTTCTCCCACAGTCCTGTGCTGCCACCACTCTTGTTACTGCTGTCTGCTTCTCCTGTGCTGCCACCACTCTTGTTACTGCTGTCTGCTTCTCCTGTGCTGCCACCACTCTTGATACTGCTGTCTGCTTCTCCTGTGCTGCCACCACTCTTGTTACTGCTGTCTGCTTCTCCTGTGCTGCCACTACTCTTGTTACTGCTGTCTGCTTCTCCTGTGCTGCCACCACTCTTGTTACTGCTGTCTGCTTCTCCTGTGCTGCCACCACTCTTGTTACTGCTGTCTGCTTCTCCTGTGCTGCCACCACTCTTGTTACTGCTGTCTGCTTCTCCTGTGCTGCCACCACTCTTGTTACTGCTGTCTGCTTCTCCCACAGTCCTGTGCTGCCACCACTCTTGTTACTGCTGTCTGCTTCTCCTGTGCTGCCACCACTCTTGTTACTGCTGTCTGCTTCTCCTGTGCTGCCACCACTCTTGTTACTGCTGTCTGCTTCTCCCACAGTCGTAATGAAGCCACGAGCGGGCCCATAAAAGCAGGAGGGTCCACACCAGGAGGATAAAAGCTGCATTAGTGTAGGCTGAGTGCTTCTACGCCTGGTTAGACATGTCTGATCATCTACTCTCTCTTATCTACTCATCCCTTCTTTCTGACAACTTTGTCTTATCGACTCATCCCTCCTTTCTGTTATAGAAAACATAGTTTTTTTTAATGGCAAAAACACTAATTATGCAAATAAAGGTTTTTTTTGTTGTTGTTGTTTTTTTATTGCAAAAACCCAACATATGCAATATTTTCCCAACCAAAATGATCAACGTGTAATATTTGATGTGAAGTCATTGGAGCCTTAAATAGATCAATAATTCATAACATTGATTTTAATTCATTATTATTATTTTGAACAATGACAGTTTAAAAAAAAAAAACTAAAATTCCCACTAAAATTTGGGAGAAGATGTAAAAGGGCCTGACTCATAAAAGTATTACAAATAAATCATAAGTCAAAGAAATAAATACAAAAATAAGGCATAAATCAGAGGAATAGGTCAACTTCAGATCTATCCGTCATTATATATTTTTATTTTTTTTAATGTTTACTTTTTTTTTGTGTTTGTTTTATGCCGTTTTTGTCGTAGAAAACTACGTTCTTTTTATGGCAAACACTCAAAATGTGCAATATTTTCCCCAAAAATTTTTTTCTAAGTGTAATATTTTATGTAAAGTAAATGGAGCCTTAAATATGTAAATATTTCATAAGAACATTGATGTTTTGAAAAATGACGTCTAAAACAAACAAACCAAAAAACGCCTAAAACTCCCACTAAAATTCTTGGGGATCCAAAAGGCACCGACCCATAAAAGTGTTAAAAATAAGTCATACTTTTTACTGTTGATGGTTTTATGTTTTATGCCGTTTTCGTTTAAAAAAATGTTTTTTTTATTGCAAAAACCCAACATATGCAATATTTTCCCAAACAAAATGATCAAAGTGTAATTTTTGATGTGAAGTCATTGGAGCCTTAAATAGATCAATAATTCATAACATTGATTTTAATTCATTATTATTTTGAACGATGACAGTTTAAGAAAAAAACACCTAAAATTCCCACTAAAATTTGGGAGGAGATGTAAAAGGGCCTGACTCATAAAAGTATTACAAATAAGTCATAAGTTAAAGAAATATTTTTTTTAATGTTTACTTATTTTTTGTGTTTGTTTTATGCCGTTTTTGTCGTAGAAAATTAAGTTGTTTTTTTTATGGAAAACACTCAAAATGTGCAATATTTTCCCCCAAAAAATGTTCAAAGTGTAATATTTTATGTAAAGTAAATGGAGCCTTAAAAATGTCAATATTTCATAAGAACATTGATGTTTTGAAAAATGACAGCTAAAACAAACCAAAAAACGCCTAAAACTCCCACTAAAATTCTTGGGGATCCAAAAGGCCCCGACCCATAAAAGTGTTAAAAATAAGTCATACTTTTTACTGTTGATGGTTTTATGTTTTATGCCGTTTTTGTTTTAAAAAATGGTTGTTTTTTTATTGCAAAAACACAACATATGCAATATTTTCCCAACCAAAATGATCAAAGTGTAATATTTGATATGAAGTCATTGGAGCCTTAAATAGATCAATAATTCATAACATTGATTTTAATTCATTATTATTATTTTGAACAATGACAGTTTAAAAAAAACACCTAAAATTCCCACTAAAATTTGGGAGGAGATGTAAAAGGGCCTGACTCATAAAAGTATTAAAAATAAGTCATAAGTCAAAGAAATATTTTTTTTAATGTTTACTTATTTTTTGTGTTTGTTTTCTGCCATTTTTGTCGTGGAAAATTAAGTTTTTTTTTTTATGGAAAACACTCAAAATGTGCAATATTTTCCCCCAAAAAATGTTCAAAGTGTATTATTTGATATGAAGTAAATGGAGCCTTAAATATGTCAATATTTCATAACAACATTGATTTTAATTCATTATTATTTTGAAAAATGACAGTTAAAACAAACAAACCAAAAAAAGCCTAAAACTTCCACTAAAATTCTTGGGGATCCAAAAGGCCCCGACCCATAAAAGTGTTAAAAATAAGTTATACTTTTTACTGTTGATGGTTTTATGTTTTATGCCGTTCTCGTTTAAAAAAAAAATTGGTTTTTTTTGTTGTTGTTTTTTTATTGCAAAAACAAAACATATGCAATATTTTCCCAACCAAAATGATCAAAGTGTAATATTTGATGTGAAGTCATTGGAGCCTTAAATAGATCAATAATTCATAACATTGATTTTAATTCATTATTATTATTTTGAACAATGACAGTTTAAAAAAAAAAAAAAACCTAAAATTCCCACTAAAATTTGGGAGAAGATGTAAAAGGGTCTGACTCATAAACGTATTAAAAATAAGTCATAAGTCAAAGAAATATTTTTTTTAATGTTTACTTATTTTTTGTGTTTGTTTTATGCCGTTTTTGTCGTGGAAAACTAAGTTTTTTTTATGGCAAACACTCAAAATGTGCAATATTTTTCCGCAAAATTTTTTCTAAGTGTAATATTTTATGTAAAGTAAATGGAGCCTTAAATATGTCAATATTTCATAAGAACATTGATGTTTTGAAAAATGACGGCTAAAACAAACAAACCAAAAAACGCCTAAAACTCCCACTAAAATTCTTGGGGATCCAAAAGGCCCCGACCCATAAAAGTGTTCAAAATAAGTCATACTTTTTACTGTTGATGGTTTTATGTTTTATGCCGTTTCCGTTAAAAAAAAGTTGTTTTTTTGTTTTTTTATTGCAAAAACACAACATATGCAATATTTTCCCAACCAAAATGATCAAAGTGTAATATTTGATGTGAAGTCATTGGAGCCTTAAATAGATCAATAATTCATAACATTGATTTTAATTCATTATTATTATTTTGAACGATGACAGTTTAAAAAACAAAACACCTAAAATTCCCACTAAAATTTGGGAGGAGATGTAAAAGGGCCTGACTCATAAAAGTATTACAAATAAATCATAAGTCAAATAAATAAATACAAAAATAAGGCATAAATCAGAGGAATAAGTCAACTTCAGATCTATCCGTCATTATATATATATTTTTTTTTTAATGTTTACTTATTTTTTGTGTTTGTTTTATGCCGTTTTTGTCGTAGAATTTTTTTTTTTTTTTTTGTGGAAAACACTCAAAATGTGCAATATTTTTCCCCAAAAATTTTCCTAAGTGTAATATTTTATGTAAAGTAAATGGAGCCTTAAAAATGTCAATATTTCATAAGAACATTGATGTTTTGAAAAATGACGGCTAAAACAAACAAACCAAAAAACGCCTAAAATTCCCACTAAAATTCTTGGGGATCCAAAAGGCCCCGACCCATAAAAGTGTTAAAAATAAGTCATACTTTTTACTGTTGATGGTTTTATGTTTTATGCCATTTTCGTTTTAAAAAATGGTTGTTTTTTTATTGCAAAAACACAACATATGCAATATTTTCCCAACCAAAATGATCAAAAATCTGATGTGAAGCCATTGGAGCCTTAAATAGATCAATAATTCATAACATTGATTTTAATTCATTATTATTATTTTGAACAATGACAGTTTAAGAAAAAAACACCTAAAATTCCCACTAAAATTTGGGAGGAGATGTAAAAGGGCCTGACTCATAAAAGTATTACAAATAAGTCATAAGTCAAAGAAATATTTTTTTTAATGTTTACTTATTTTTTGTGTTTGTTTTATGCCGTTTTTGTCGTAGAAAACTAAGTTTTTTTTATGGCAAACACTCAAAATGTGCAATATTTTTCCGCAAATTTTTTTCTAAGTGTAATATTTTATGTAAAGTAAATGGAGCCTTAAATATGTCAATATTTCATAAAAACATTGATGTTTTGAAAAATGACAGCTAAAACAAACCAAAAAACGCCTAAAATTCCCACTAAAATTCTTGGGGATCCAAAAGGCCCCGACCCATAAAAGTGTTAAAAATAAGTCATACTTTTTACTGTTGATGGTTTTATGTTTTATGCCGTTTTCGTTTTAAAAAATGTTTTTTTTATTGCAAAAACACAACATATGCAATATTTTCCCAACCAAAATGATCAAAGTGTAATATTTGATATGAAGTAATTGGAGCCTTAAATAGATCAATAATTCATAACATTGATTTTAATTCATTATTATTTTGAACGATGACAGTTTAAAAAAAAACTACCTAAAACTGACTCAAAAGTATTAAAAATAAGTCATAAGTCAAATAAATAAATACAAAAATAAGGCATAAATCAGAGAAGTAAGTCAACTTCAGATCTATCCGTCATAATTTTTTTTTTTAATGTTTACTTATTTTTTGTGTTTGTTTCATGCCGTTTTTGTCCTAGAAATAAAGTTTTTTTTATGGCAAACATTCAAAATGTGCAATATTTTTCCCCCCAAAATTTTCAAAGTGTAATATTTGATGTGACGTAAATGGAGCCTTAAATATGTCAATATTTCATAACAACATTGATTTTAATTCATTATTATTTTGACAGCTTAAACAAACAATGCATAAAATTCCCACTGAAATTCTTGGGGATCCAAAAGGCTTTTTACTGTTGATGGTCTTATGTTTTATGCTGTTTTTTTGTTGTTTTTTTATTGCAAAAACACAACATATGCAATATTTTCCCAACCAAAGTGTAATATTTGATGTGAAGTCATTGGAGCCTTAAATAAAATAGAATAGAATAATTTTTTTATTAATTAGTTATTTTAATGACAGTTTAAATAAAATATTTAAAAAAATTTGGGCATCCAAAAGGGACCGACTTATAAAAAGTGTTAAAAATAAGTCAAATAAATACATTTAACAAAATAAGTCCTAGAAGTAATGTCAGAATGCTTGAGCAGGAAGGAGAAAGTGAAGACTAGAAGAAAGAAAAGTTGAGTAATTTTCTGGACGTATAGAAGAAAAAAGTGCCACAAAGTATCGCCCGAGTATCAACCCGATACCATTATTGATAGCAGTGATACCCTACTTAGCAGGGTGTTGACATCTCAGGGATCAGATAAGTCCCCTAAACCAGTGGTCCCCAACCTTTTTGTAGCTGCGGACCGGTCAACGCTTGAAAATTTGTCCCACGGACCGGGGGGGGAGTGTATTTAGTTTTTTTTTTTAAATTTTTTTTTTTTTTTTTTTAATTTTTTTTTACATAAATAAATACAATCATGTGTGCTTACGGACTGTATCCCTGCAGACTGTATTTATCTATATTGATATATAATGTATATATTGTGATTTTTATGTTTTCATTAAAAATAAAAAAAAAATAAAAATAATTTTTTTTTTTTTTTTTTTAAATTTCTTGTGCGGCCCGGTACCAATCGGTCTGCGGACCACTGCCCTAAACACTGCCCTAAACAAAGCCACCTCTTACTTTGTCCCCTCTTTGTCTCCGCGAGATGGCGACTGGCCGGGAAAAGAAGGACGAGTGAGAAGTGCGTCATGCTCTCCAGGACCTCGCACAGTCCACCAAATGATTCATCTGCAAGCCAGCCAGGAAAAGCACCACTTCACATGACATCAACAATACGCCAGGTGTGAAAGTTCATGTTGTTTTCATCCTCACTTCAACTTGATGACATTCCCTCATGTCTGTCTCGACACCAAGTCTGTCCAAACAACACCATTTATTTTTAATTGTGTGTGACTGTTGTTTTTACACGTCTTCTTCGATCCCTACTTCTTTTTTTTAATTTTTAAAAATGTTTTGTTGATGTCGATGCTGTTGCGTCGACCAGCTCTTCCTCCCAAGGAATCTAAATTACTGGTCAATCCCAAGTTCTTTCTATGACATATATGCTGAGTAAGAAGGATCACCAAGACAGAATAGCAATATTATCAAGTTTTACTGAAATTTCAGGAGAACCACCTAGACCAGGCGTCACCAACCTTTTTGAAAGCAAGAGCTACTTCTTGGGTAGTGATTAATGCGAAGGGCTACCAGTTTGATACACACTTAAATAAATTGCCAGAAATAGCCAATTTGCTCAATTTACCTTTAACTCTATGTTATTATTAATAATTAATGATATTTATCTTTACTGAACGGTTTAAAAGAGGAGAAAACACGAAAAAAAAGAAAATTAAATTTTGAAACATAGTTTATCTTCAATTTCGACTCTTTAAAATTCAAAATTCAACCGAAAAAAAGAAGAGGAAAAACTAGCTAATTTGAATCTTTTTGAAAAAATTAAAAAAATAATTTATGGAACATCATCAGTAATTTTTCCTGATTAAGATTAATTTTAGAATTTGGATGACATGTTTTAAATAGGTTCAAATCCAATCTGCACTTTGTTAGAATATATAACAAATTGGACCAAGCTATATTTCTAACAAAGACAAATCATTATTTCTTCTAGATTTTCCAGAACAAAAATTTTAAAAGAAATTCAAAAGACTTTGAAATAAGATTTAAATTTGATTCTACAGATTTTCTAGATTTGCCAGAATAATTTTTTTGAATTTTAATCATAATAAGTTTGAAGAAATATTTCACAAATATTCTTCGTCGAAAAAACAGAAGCTAAAATGAAGAATTAAATTAAAATGTGTTCAAAAATCCTAAAATCATTTTTAAGGTTGTATTTTTTCTCTAAAATTGTCTTTCTGAAAGTTATAAGAAGCAAAGTAAAAAAATAAATTAATTAATTTAAACAAGTGAAGACCAAGTCTTTAAAATATTTTCTTGGATTTTCAAATTCTATTTGAGTTTTGTCTCTCTTAGAATTAAAAATGTCGAGCAAAGCGAGACCAGCTTGCTAGTAAATAAATACAATTTAAAAAATAGAGGCAGCTCACTGGTAAGTGCTGCTCTTTGAGCTATTTTTAGAACAGGCCAGCGGGCTACTCATCTGGTCCTTACGGGCTACCTGGTGCCCGCGGGCACCGTGTTGGTGACCCCTGACCTAGACCAATACATTCATACCGGCTTTCTAAGTTGTTCTGACATTCAAACGGAAAAGCCAACTCCTTGCACACAAAGAAAGCCCCCACCTCAAATGTGTTGATACTCGTGATAACGCCTTGTCTCTGCTCTGTCCGCGTCACGTTACTCGATGTTCGGCCTTGGCAGTCAGCAGGCCGATTCTGGAAACAAACACTGACACGAGACTGGCTTGCAAACTTTTGGATTGTCAGCTTTGCACGGACAAAGAAAAATA
>NC_084743.1:3983668-3996168 GCF_033978785.1 Entelurus aequoreus
TATATATATATATATTTTTTTTTATTTTTTTTAATTTTATTTTACATAAAAGAAATACTTGAATTTCAGTGTTCCAGTGGCTATCCATTAGATGGCAGTATTGTCCTGTTTAACTTCTCCATTCATGATGAGTATATCATTTCGGCCACGGTGTTCAATGGAGAAGTCTGTTCTACATATTTACAGGCAACATACACCTTCCCCTTCCAACTGTCCTGGATGAACTGAAATTCTTGTTTCCATTCGTTTGACTTCGTTAGGCAAGCTGTTTATATTGTGGGAAAGCGGACGTGAGAGCAGGCTGTCCCCACTCAGTCTCAGGTCCGCATTGAGCTGGAGGGGGCGTGGCCTCCAGCTCCGGCTGAATACCGGGAGTTTGTCGGGAGAAAATCTCTGCCGGGAGGTTGTCGGGAGAGGCGCTGAAAACCGGGATTCTCCCGCTTAAAAACGGGAGGGTCGGCAAGTATGCTTCATGCTCTCGTCACGTCTCTTGTCTTCTAGTCCATGCTAAGTATTTAGCTTCGCCTTGTTTTTCGTTTTTTGTACCTCTTTTAGTTTTGTTCAAGATTAAATTATGTTCCTACCTGCAAGCCTTGTCCGGAATAGTCCGTTTGCATCCCGGGAGAACAAACCCCCTCCCCGTCGTGACAACAACCTACCCATCTCAGGGCGCACACTAGGCCACTGAGTAGGTTTAGTATTATATTATTATTATTATTATTACTAAATGTCCTTTGTGAACTGACAAAAGTAGGACTGCTTTTATCGCATTTACATTTTAGACCTAAACCCAAATAATCCTGTGCTTGTTTTCTATCGACACCCGACATTATGAAACACATTTTTATACTTTTTGTGAACTTGTGCACGATTACGTTAAATGCATGCTAGGCTTGGATACGTGTGTGTGTGTGTGTGTGTGTGTGTGTGTGTGTGTGTGTGTGTGTGTGTGTGTGTGTGTGTGTGTGTGTGTGTGTGTGTGTGTGTGTGTGTGTGTGTGTGTGTTTGGGCATGTGTGTGTTAGGGGAAATGAGCTAATTTGTCGGTGTATCCAGAGCATGTCTCTGCACTGTGCTGCCATAACCAGGAACACATTGAGTCCTCCATTGCTTCCACATGTGACACAGCCGGGAGGGCAGCTGCCAGAATGCAAGCAGCGATCCTTCATTCCACCCTCAAAAAGGACATTTCCCACTTGTGTTATTTGCACTCTTATATTCCTGCCTCTTGTGAATAATGCGGAGAGAATTAAGAAACGTTAAAAGGTTGCACAGACGGTACTGGGAGGCGGTACAGTACAGTCATACTTGCCAACCTTGAGACCTCCAATATCTGGAAGTGGGGGTAGGGGGTGAGGGGGAGCTTGGTCGGGAGTGGTTGGGGGCGTGGTTATTTACAGCTAGAATTCACCAACTCGAGTATTTCATATATAGTTCATATATATATATATATATATATATGTATATATAATGTATGAAATACTTGACTTTCAGTGAATTCTAGCTATATATATATATATATATATATTTTATTTACATAGAAAAAAAATAAAATACTGTATTTCCTTGAATAGCCGCAGGGGCGCTAATTAATTTAAAACCTCTTCTCCCTCCTGCGTTTACCAAAAGCATGCGGGATTGGCAAGCATGCGTTAATTAATTTTAAACCTCTTCTCACTCCGGCGCTTACCTTATCATGATAAGCACATTTAATAAAAAAAAACGTTATTATGGTCTTACCTTTAGGTATAAATGAGTCCATGCGCAGCTCCTATAGAAGTCTTCCTTATCTTTCTTCAGTTTTAAAAGTCTCTCTGTCTCGATGGAGATCTTCCTTTAAGTATTACCTCCTGCTTCGATTGAAAGTCCAGTTTAGAAAACTGTTTTATTTTAGATATGTAATCCTCCATGGTAAAAGTGCAAGCAAACAATGGCTCCTCACTCTTGCTGCCTGTTGTCTTCTTCTGCAGCACCGGTCTTCTGCAGTACCAGCAGTCGCAAGAAGGATCACTAGCGCCCTCTACCACCAGGAGGAGGAAGTCATTTAATGACTCATATTTGACCCGGCGGAAGTGCCAAGCATGCGCTAATTATTTTGCGAAACGAGTTTGACCCGGCTGTAATTCTAGGCAGGCGAATACTATATTCCCGGCGGCAATTCAAGGAAATACGGTACTTGAATTTTTAGTGTTCTGTTGGCTATCCATTAGATGGCAGTATTGTCCTGTTTAACTTCTCCGTTCATTGGGCAGGCAAGCTGTTTATATTGTGGGAAAGCGGACGTGAGAACAGGCTGTCCCCACTCAGTCTCAGGTCCGCATTGAGCTGGAGGGGGCGTGGCCTTCAGCTCCGGCTGAATACCGGGAGTTTGTCGGGAGAAAATCTCTGCCGGGAGGTTGTCGGGAGAGGCGCTGAATACCGGGATTCTCCCGCTAAAAACGGGAGGGTTGGCAATTATGAGTACAGTACAGTACAGTACGGGAGCAGACTAGAATTTGCAATTCTGACTGAAATATGTCAATATTTCATAACAACATTGATTTTAATTCATTATTATTTTGAAAAATGACAGTTGAAACAAACAAACCAAAAAACGCCTAAAATTCCCACCAAAATTATTGGGGATCCAAAAGGCCCCGACCCATAAAAGTGTTAAAAATAAGTCATACTTTTTACTATTGATGGATTTATGTTTTATGTCGTTTTCGTAAAAAAAAAAAAAAAAAAAAAATTAAAAAAAATTAAAAAAAATTTAAAAAAATAAAAAAAAATTGTTTTGGTTGTTTTCTTATTGCAGAAACACAACACAGTGTTTCCCACACATTCATTTATTTGTGGCGGCCCGCCACGAAAGAATTACGTCCTGTCCAGCTTTTCAGGCAAATCATATACCGTATTTCCTTGAATAGCCGCAGGGGCGCTAATTAATTTAAAACCTCCTGTCACTCCGGCGTTTACCGGAAGCCTGCGGGATGGCCGTGCATGCGCTAATTATTTTAAAACCCTCTTCTCACTCCGGCGTTTACCAAAAGGAATGCGGTAAATTTAGGCGTGCGCTTTAAGTGTGATGTAAGCAATACCATCATGAAAAGAACATTTAATAAAAAAAACGTTATTATGGTCTTACCTGTACTTATAAATGGAGTCCATTTGCAGCTCCTTCTGACCAAAAGCATCGATACTTGTTTATAGAAGTCTTCCTTATTTTCTTTCTTCAGTTTTAAAAGTCTCTCTGTCTCGGTGGAGGTATTCCTTTAATTATTACCTCCTGCTTCCATTGAAAGTCCAGTTTAGAAAACTGTTTTATTTTAGATACCGGTATGTAATCCTCCATGTTAAAAGTTCAGGCGAGAGGAAAAAAAAAATCTGTTGCTGCGTGTTGTCACTTCTTCTGTAGTACCGGAAGTCGCAAGAAGGATCACTAGCGCGGCAGCGCCCTCTACCACCAGGAGGTTTAATGACTCATACAGTATTTGACACACGCAGCTACGGTATATTAATAAAACATAGCTGCTTACTGTTCTTTTTAGCATACCGTACCGGTATTCAATAGCTTGGACCTTAAATCCTACTGAATAGCTCTTTATCTTTTTTCCTTTGTGCGATTGCAAACTACTGAAATCAGCTTCCTCCATTTTGAAAATGAGGACAGGTAAAGCGTCACTCGTGACGTAACGAATTTGACCCGGCGGAAGTTCTAGACATATGCTAAATATTTTGCGAAACGAGTTTGACCCGGCGAAAATTATAGACATGCGATAATAAAATTAATATTTTGCGAAACGAATTTGATCCGGCGTTAATAATGAACCGGCGATAAGGCCAAGCATGCGTTAATTATTTTGAGAAACGAGTTTGACCCGGCAGTAATTCTAGACGTGCGAATACTATATTCCCTGCGCCAATTCAAGGAAATACGGTAGTTGATGTAGATGCCCATATAAGCTGTTCAGATTTACTTTACAAAAGAGAAGTGTAGGATACTTCTCTTGTTGCCTTATTTGTATTTGACCACTACTGTTTTCTGTTTATTTGTTACTGACTGTGGCAGGACACCTCTGCCTCTGTTTCACTTTATGTTGCTGGTAAATAATATGGTTGTAGTAGTAGGCTAAAGTTAAATGATTTAGTATGCACTAATTAAAGGGGCAGTGCTTTAAGAGACATTTTAGCTTTATATTTTATAAGATATATTTTTTGTAAGAACCACAATTAATAAATATATTTCGGTGAATAACTTATTGTTCAAATCTGTATATAAATATGTACATAAAGTGTTGTAGTTATATTGTAAAATGGATGGATGGATGGACGTTTAAAACAAAACTGTTATTATTAATTAGTAAGTATACATTTTTTTAGCCTTTTTAGAGAAAATCATATCATTGTCGTAAATTATGCAAATTACTCGATGATGTCATGGTGACCACGCCCATAGCCACGCCCCCACCGCCACGGGTATCTTGGCAGTTTATGGGAAACACTGCAACATATGCAATATTTTCCCAAAAAATGTATCAAAGTGAAATATTTGATGTGAAGCAATTGGAGCCTTAAATAGATCAATAATTCATAACATTGATTTTAATTCATTATTTTTATTTTGAACGATGACAGTTTAAAAAAAAACAAAAAAAACCGCCTAAAATTCACACTAAAATTTGGGGGGATCTAGAAGGGCCTGACTCATCCATCCATCCATTTTCTACCGCTTGTCCCTTTTGGGGTCGCGGGGGGTGCTGGAGCCTATCTCAGCTGCATTCGGGCGGAAGGCAGGGTACACCCTGGACAAGTCGCCACCTCATCACAGGGCCAACACAGATAGACAGACAACATTCACACACTAGGGACCATTTAGTGTTGCCAATCAACCTATCCCCAGGTGCATGTCTTTGGAGGTGGGAGGGGCCTATCCCCAGGTGCATGTCTTTGGAGGTGGGAGGGGCCTATCCCCAGGTGCATGTCTTTGGAGGTGGGAGGAAGCCGGAGTGGGCCTGACTCATAACAGTATTAAAAATAAGTCATAAGTCAGAGAAATAAATACAAAAATAAGGCATAAATCAGAGAAATAAGTCAACTTCAGATCTATCCGTCATTATATATATTTTTAATTTTATTTTTATGTTTACTTATTTTTTGTGTTTGTTTTATGCCGTTTTTGTCTTAGAAAAGTAAATTGTTTTTTTATGGCAAACACTCAAAATGTGCTATATTTCCCCCCCAAAAAATTTCAAATTGTAATATTTTATGTGACGTAAATGGAGCCTTAAATACAGCAATATTTCATAACAACATTGATTTTAATTCATTATTATTTAGAAAAATGACAGTTAAAACACACAAAGCAAAAAAACGCCTAAAATTCCCACTAAAATTCTTGGGGATCCAAAAGGTAATTAATTAGTGGTAAATAGTGCCGATTTTTTGTGTTTGCGATAAAAAACTATTTAAACTATATAAAAAAGGGAATTAGAAAAACATTTAAAAAATAAATACTTAAAATCAACAGACCAATCTAAAATGTTTTATAGAGACTTAAGTGTTGAAAGTAAAAATAAAAAAAGGATGACTTATTTCTAATACATTTTATGAGTGGGGCCCTTTTGGATCCCCAATAATTTTAGTGATATTTGTTTTAAACTGTCATTGCTCAAAAAATTATAATTAATTAAACTCCATGTTATTATGAAAAATTACCAAAAAAATTACCAAAAAAACGCCTAAAATTCCCACTAAAATTTTTGGGGATCCAAAAGGTAATTAGTGGTAAATAGTGCCGATTTTTTGTGTTTGCGATAAAAAAACCTATTTTCTTTGACAAAAAAGGGAATTAAAAAAACATTTAAAAAATAAATACTTAAAATCAACAGACCAATCTAAAATGTTTTATAGAGACTTAAGTGTTGAAAGTAAAAAAAAAAAAAGATGACTTATTTCTAATACATTTTATGAGTGGGGCCCTTTTGTATCCCCAATAATTTTAGTGATATTTTTTTTAAACTGTCATTGCTCAAAAAATTATAATTAATTAAACTCCATGTTATTATGAAAAATTACCAAAAAATTACCAAAAAAACGCCTAAAATTCCCACTAAAATTCTTGGGGATCCAAAAGGTAATTAGTGGTAAATAGTGCCGATTTTTTGTGTTTGCGATAAAAAAAACTATTTTCTTTGACAAAAAAGGGAATTAAAAAAACATTTAAAAAATAAATACTTAAAATCAACAGACCAATCTAAAATGTTTTATAGAGACTTAAGTGTTGAAAGTTAAAAAAAAAAAAAAAGATGACTTATTTCTAATACATTTTATGAGTGGGGCCCTTTTGGATCCCCAATAATTTTAGTGATATTTTTTTTAAACTGTCACTGCTCAAAAAATTATAATTAATTAAACTCCATGTTATTATGAATTATTGACCTATTTAAGGCTCCAATTACTTCACATCAAATATTCCAAATTGAAACATTATAATAAAAACTTTAAATCGACAGACCTATTTAAAAATGTTTTATAGAGATTTAAGTGTTGAAAGTAAGAAGAAGAAAAAAAGACTTATTTTTAACACATTTTTTGAGCGGGGCCCTTTTGGTTCCTCAATAATTATTGTCATTGCTCAAAAAATAATAATGAATCAAAATCAATGTTGCTATGAATTATTGACATATTTAAGGCTCCAATTACTACTCATCAAATATTCCAATTTAAAACATTTTAAAATATTGCACATTTTTCATGTTAGCCATAAAAAAAACAATTTTCTTTGATAAAAAAGGGCATAAAACAAAGATTAAGAAACATCAAGAAAAATAAAAACTTAAAATCGACAAACCTATCTAAAAATGTTTTATAGAGCGTTGAAAGTAAAAAAAAATGATGACTTATTTCTAACACTTTATGAATGGTGTCCTTTTGGATCCCCAATAATTTTAGTGGTATTTTTTTTAAACTGTCATTGCTCAAAAAATAATAATGAATCAAAATCAATGTTATGAATTATTGACTACACATCGAATATTCCAATTTGAAACATTTTAAAATATTGCATATTTTTCATGTTAGCCATAAAAACATTTTTCTTTGACAAAAAAGGGCATAAAACAAAGATTAAGAAACATTAAGAAAAATAAAAAAATTAAAATCGACAAACCTATCTAAAAATGTTTTATACAGCATTGAAAGTAAACAAAATAAAAACAATGATGACTTATTTCTAACACTTTATGAATGGGGCCCTTTTGGATCCCCAATAATTTTAGTGGTATTTTTTAAACTGTCATTGCGCAAAAAAATAATAATGAATCAAAATCAATGTTATTATAAATTATTGACATATTTAAGGCTCCAATTACTTCACATCAAATATTACACTTTGAAACATTTTTAAATATTGCATATTTTTCGTGTTTGCCATAAAAAAAACAGTTTACTTTAAAAAAAAGGGCATAAAACAAACATTCAAAATCATTAAAAATTGACAGATCTATCTGAAAATGGTTAATAGAGACTTAAGTGTTGAAAGTTTAAAAAAATAAATAAATAAAAATGAGGACTTATTTTTAATACATTTTTGGAGTGGGGCCCTTTTGGATCTCCAATAATTTTAGTGGGATTGTATTCATTGTTAAAAAAAAAAAAAAAAAAAATGTTGTTATGAATTATTGACCTATTTGAGGCTCCGATTACAAATATTCCAATTTGAAACATTTTGAAATATTGCATATTGTTCATGTTTGCCATAAAAAAAAAACATTTCTTTGATAAAAAGAGCATTAAACAAACATTAAATTTTATTTTATTTTTAAATAAAAACTTAAAATCGACAGACCTATCTAAAAATGTTTTATAGAGACTCAAGTGTTGAACGTTAAAAAAAAATGCAAAAAAATTTTATTTTTTTATTTTTAACACATTTTTTGAGTGGGCCCCCCAATAATTTTTGTGCAATTTTTTTAAACTGTCATTGCGCAAAAATAATAATGAATGAAAAGTTTATGTTGTTATGAATTATTTACATATTTAAGGCTCCAATTACTTAACATCAAATATTTCAATTTGAAACATTCTAAAATATTGCATATTTTTCATGTTTGCCATTAAAAAAAATGTCTTTGACAAAAAGAGCATAAAACGAACATTAAAAAACATTTTAAAAAATAAAAACTTCAAAATCAATTACTTCACATCAAATATTACATTTTGAAACATTTTAAAATATTGCATATTTTTCGTGTTTGCCATAAAAAAACAGTTTACTTTAACAAAAAGGGCATAAAACAAACATTCAAAATCATTAAAAATTGACAGATCTATCTGAAAATTGTTAATAGAGACTTAAGTGTTGAAAGTTTGAAAAAATAAAAAAATAAAAATGAGGACTTATTTTTAATAAATTTTTGGAGTGGGGCCCTTTTGGATCTCCAATAATTTTAGTGGGATTTTATTCATTGTTAAAAAAAATATATATATCTATATATATATATATATATATATATATTGTTATGAATTATTGACCTATTTAAGGCTCCGATTACAAATATTCAAATTTGAAACATTTTGAAATATTGCATATTGTTTATGTTTGCCATGAAAAAAAAACATTTCTTTGACAAAAAGAGCATTAAACAAACATGACTTTTTTTTTTTTTTTTTAAATAAAAACTTAAAATCGACAGACCTATCTAAAAATGTTTTATAGAGACTCAAGTGTTGAACGTTAAAAAATATATATATATATATTTATTTTTAACACATTTTTTGAGTGGGGCCCTTTTGGATCCCCAATAATTTTTGTGCAATTTTTTTAAACTGTCATTGCGCAAAAATAATAATGAATGAAAATCAATGTTGTTATGAATTATTTACATATTTAAGGCTCCAATTACTTCACATCAAATATTAAACTTTGAAACATTTTTAAATATTGCATATTTTTTGTGTTTGCCATAAAAAAACAGTTTACTTTAACAAAAAGGGCAAAAAACAAACATTCAAAATCATTAAAAATTGACAGATCTATCTGAAAATGGTTAATAGAGACTTAAGTATTGAAAGTTTAAAAAAATAAATAAATAAAAATTAGGACTTATTTTAAATACATTTTTGGAGTGGGGCCCTTTTGGATCTCCAATAATTTTAGTGGGATTTTATTCATTGTTAAAAAAAAATAAAAACCAAATGTTGTTATGAATTATTGACCTATTTAAGGCTCCGATTACAAATATTCCAATTTGAAACATTTTAAAATATTGCATATTGTTCATGTTTGCCATAAAAAAAAACATTTCTTTGACAAAAAGAGCATTAAACAAACATTTTTTTTAATTTTTTTTTTAAATAAAAACTTAAAATCGACAGACCTATCTAAAAATGTTTTATAGAGACTTAAGTGTTGAACGTTAAAAAAATATACAAAAAAATAAAAAATATTTATTTTTAACACATTTTTTGATTGGGGCCCTTTTGGATCCCCAATAATTTTTGTGCAATTTTTTTAAACTGTCATTGCGCAACAATAATAATGAATGAAAATCAATGTTGTTAGGAATTATTTACATATTTAAGGCTCCAATTACTTAACATCAAATATTTCAATTTGAAACATTCTAAAATATTGCATATTTTTCATGTTTGCCATTAAAAAAAATGTCTTTGACAAAAAGAGCATAGAACAAACATTAAAAAACATAAAAAACTTCAAAATCAATTACTTCACATCAAATATTACACTTTGAAACATTTTAAAATATTGCATATTTTTTGTGTTTGCCATAAAAAACATGATTTATAGTAATTCCAAACAAACAAAGACAGCAGAGATAATAAATCAAAAACAGACAATTTGAATATGAATGTGATGTCACATGATTAGCACTGATATCCATTCATGAAACAGTCATCATGCTTACAATAATTGTCATGTCCTTAAGGAGCTTTCGTCTGGTTCCAGTGAGTTCCAACAACTTAACTTTTGTGTAAAAAAAATATCATTTTAAAGAGGAGTGAACGTTTAGCATCCTGCCATCATGGAGGAGGGGGTAGCGACATTTGGGGTGAGGCCACAGAGGACAGGAGGGAGGAAAAAGGGGGTGTAGGTCATTAAAGAGCTGGAATGAGGTGCTGATTGACGAGGAGCCCCGACCCCGACCTCCATGTTATTACCCAGCCTGAGAACCAGGACTCTGCAAGTGTGTGTCGACTAAGCATTTATTAAGTATCCTTCCATTCTAGTGTCACCATACCCAATTTCAAATACCTATGAGGTTCCACCGTTCTGATACTTACGCCACACCACGATGAAAACACATGTACTTTTAAATTCACTACTTTATTGAAAAGTGCTTGAAAGTATTTAAGATCAATGTGCAACAACAGAATTTAAATATCAGTATCAGCTGCCAAGATGTAACTTGACATTCAAAAAATAACATCAGTGTTCTACACCACCGGGGTGGGCTAGTGGTGGCGGAGCTACGCTCCCACTATGAAAAAAACAACAACACTGTGTTTATAAATATGAATATAAATGACAACAATAGTCAACTATTTTACATTAAAAAAAAGAACACCAATGTTCTATAGCCCCCAGGTGGGCTTGTGGTGGCGGATCTACGCTCCCACTATGAAAACAAACAATACGGTGCTTCTAAATACAACTATAAATAACAATAACAAACTATTTTACATTCAAAAAAGTACATCAATGTTCTATACAACCCAGGGGGGCTTGTGGTGGCGGAGCTACACTCCCACTATCAAAGCAAACAACACTGTGCCTATAAATATGAAAATAAATAATAGTCAACTATTTTACATTCAAAAAAGAACATCAATGTTCAATAGCCCCCAGGTGGGCTTGTGGTGGCAGATCTACGCTCCTACTATGAAAACAAACAAAACTGTAAAAATATGTGTATAAATAACAATAGTCAACTGTTTTACATTCAAAAAGAACATCAGTGTTCTACACCCCTCGGGTGGGCTTGTGGTGGCGGAGCTACACTCCCACTATGAAAAAACAAAACAATACTGTGTTTATAAATATGAATATAAATGACAACAGTAGTCAACTATTTTAAATTAAAAAAAGAACATCAATGTTCTATAGCCCCCAGGTGGGCTTGTGGTGGCCGATCTACGCTCCCACTATGAAAACAAACAATACAGTGCTTCTAAATACAACTATAAATAACAATAATAAACTATTTTACATTCAAAAAAGTACATCAATGTTCTATACACCCCAGGGGGGCTTGTGGTGGCGGAGCTACACTCCCACTATCAAAACAAACAATACTATGCCTATAAATATGAAAATAAATAATAGTCAACTATTTTACATTCAAAAAAGAACATCAATGTTCAATAGCCCCCAGGTGGGCTTGTGGTGGCAGATCTACGCTCCCACTAGGAAAACAAACAAAACTGTAAAAATATGTACATAAATAACAATAGTCAACTGTTTTACATTCAAAAAGAACATCAGTGTTCTACACCCCTCGGGTGGGCTTGTGGTGGCGGAGCTACGCTCCCACTGTGAAAAAAACAACAACACTGTGTTTATAAATATGAATATAAATGACAACAATAGTCAACTATTTTAAATTCAAAAAAGAACATCAATGTTCTATAGCCCCCAGGTGGGCTTGTGGGGACGGATCAACGCTCCTACTATGAAAACAAACAATACAGTGCTTCTAAATACAACTATAAATAACAATAATAAACTACTTTACATTCAAAAAAGTACATCAATGTTCTATACGCCCCAGGGGGCTTGTGGTGGCGGAGCTACACTCCCACTATCAAAACAAACAACACTGTGCCTATAAATATGAAAATAAATAATAGTCAACTATTTTACATTCAAAAAAGAACATCAATGTTCAACAGCCCCCAGGTGGGCTTGTGGTGGCAGATCTACGCTCCCACTATGAAAACAAACAAAACTGTAAAAATATGTATATAAATAACAATAGTCAACTGTTTTACATTCAAAAAGAACATCAGTGTTCTACACCCCTCGGGTGGGCTTGTGGTGGCGGAGCTACGCTCCCACTGTGAAAAAAACAACAACACTGTGTTTATAAATATGAATATAAATGACAACAATAGTCAACTATTTTACATTAAAAAAAGAACACCAATGTTCTATAGCCCCCAGGTGGGCTTGTGGTGGCGGATCTACGCTCCCACTATGAAAACAAACAATACGGTGCTTCTAAATATGACTATGAATACCAATAATCAACTATTTTACATTCAAAAAAGAACATCAATGTAGTATACGCCCCAGGGGGGCTTGTGGTGGCGGATCTACACTCCCACTATCAAAACAATACTGTGCCTATAAATATACTTGGAGTTTTTTTGCTGTTTTCCTGTGTGTAGTGTTTTACTTCTTGTCTTGCGCTCTTATTTTGGCGGCTTTTTCTCTTTTGTTGGTAGAATAGAATAGAATAGAAAGTACTTTATTGATCCCTGGGGGAAATTCAGGTATTT
>NC_084743.1:4001168-4028668 GCF_033978785.1 Entelurus aequoreus
TTCACTTGTGAATAATATAAATACAGTCTATTATACAGCATTATTCACATGTAAATAACATAAATACAGTCTATTATACAGCATTATTTGCATGTGAATAATATCAATACAGTCTGTTATACAGCATTATTCACATGTGAATAATATAAATACAGTCTATTATACAGCATTATTCACATGTGAATAACATAAATACAGTCTATTATACAGCATTATTCACATGTGAATAATATAAATACAGTCTATTATACAGCATTATTCACATGTGAATAACATAAATACAGTCTATTATACAGGATTATTCACATGTGAATAACATAAATACAGTCTATTATACAGCATTATTCACATGTGAATGACAAATACAGTCTATTATACAGCATTATTCACATGTGAATAACGTAAATACAGTCTATTATACAGCATTATTGACATGTGAATAACATAAATACAGTCTATTATACAGCATTATTCACATGTGAATAACATAAATACAGTCTATTATACAGCATTATTCACATGTGAATGACAAATACAGTCTATTATACAGCATTATTCACATGTGAATAACGTAAATACAGTCTATTATACAGCATTATTGACATGTGAATAACATAAATACAGTCTATTATACAACATTATTCACATGTAAATAACATAAATACAGTCTATTATACAGCATTATTCACATGTGAATAACAAATACAGTCTATTATACAGCATTATTCACATGTGAATAACAAATACAGTCTATTATACAGCATTATTCACATGTGAATGACAAATACAGTCTATAATACATTCAAGTACGGTCAAAAAGGAACATGCATTATACAGTCTGATGGCTGTCGGTATGAAGGACTATTGCTGATACTTTAGACTTGTAGTGTCATAATCTTTGAATAAATTTGCTTCTGGTTAGTTGATTATGAAGAAACATAAGAGAACTACCGTAAATTCCGGACTTTAAGCTGCTACTTTTTTCTTACACTTTAAACCCTGCAGCTTATGAAACTAAACACATTTTGCAAGAAGTTTAAAACAACAAAAAACAAGCAAGGACACTTATTGTTTGTGCCATGGCGTCCTTTTTTTTGTGCCCTTCTGTTTGGAGCTTTCAACCGAAAGTAGAAGTGCCGTCTTCTAGCCGTCCGTGGCGTTTCTACTCCTGTCGACTCATCATTTAGCACTCCGAGCAACGCTTGTAAGTTTTACAATATAACTAAAACAATTCTTACTTACTAAATAAACTGTCCCATGTGTGATGTCTGTAGGAGTGTTTTCATGCATATTTGTACGTGCTGTCGTGATGTAATCAAGCTGGCGTCGTTAGCGTTAGCTAACACGTTTACAAGTATCTGTGTTAGCATTCTTTTTGTATTGTTTCACTTCCACAAATTCCTCAGTAAATTCACCAAAACGTCAGCGTGGAGTTATTGAGTCTGTTTAGCTGATTGGAGAGCTAGCTTGCGCAGCTAGCGGGTCCAAGACCATGACTTCTGTTTTGTTGGATCAGCCGTTTTACTGCCGACACCGTTTGGAAACAATTAAGGTATGTAAATAAACATTTGCAAAATATTTCTGTGTAAATAACTAATTTCACAACATATACAGTGGTGGTCAAAAGTGTACATACACGTGTAAAGAACATCATGTCATGGCTGTCTTGAGTTTCCAGTCATTTCTACAACTCTTTTGTGATGTAGTGATTGGAGCACATACTTGTTGGGCACAAAAAAACATTCATGAAGTTTGCTTCTTTTATGAATTTATTTTGGGTCTACTGAAAATGTGCTGGTTCAAAAGTATACATACAGCAATGTTAATATTTGCTTACATGTCCCTTGGCAAGTTTACCTGCAATAAGGCGCTTTTGGTAGCCATCCACAAGCTTCTGCTTGAATTTTTGACCACAAAATTGGTGCAGTTCAGCTAAATGTTGGGGGGCTGTTTTCGTATTCAATACGTTTTCTCTTCCCGTTTGATTTTCAGACCTCTTCTAGATGCTGGTATTAGCGCACTGTAGGACTGGTCTCCTAAAGCTTTAGTAAAACTTGATAATATTCCTATTCTGTCTTGATGGTCCTTTTTACTCTACATATATGTCATCAGAAATAACTTGGGATTGACCAGTAACTTTAATTCCCTGAGAGGAAGACTAGCCATCCACAAGCTTCTGCTTGAATTGTTGACCACTCCTCTTGACAAAGTTGCTGCAGTTCAGCTAAATTTGTTGGTTTTCCTGACATGGACTTGTTTCTTCAGCATTGTCCACACGTTTAAGTCAGGACTTTGGGAAGGCCATTCTAAAACCTTCATTCTAGCCTGATTCCTTTACCACTTTTGAGGTGTGTTTGGGGTCATTGTCCTGTTGGAACACCCAACTGCGTCCAAGACCCAACCTCCGGGCTGATGATTTTAGCTTGTGCTGAAGAATTTGGAGGTAATCCTCCCTTTTCATTGTAGCATTTAAAGCAGCAGTTCCATTGGCAGCAAAACAGGCCCAGAGCATAATACTACCACCACCATGCTTGACGGTAGGAATGGTGTTCCTGGGATTAAAGGCCTCACCTTTTCTCCTCGATCACAAAAAATAAGAGTTGTAGAAATGATTCTAAATTCAAGACAGCCATGACATGATGTTCTTTACTAGTGTGTGTACACTTTTGACCACGACTGTATATCTGCGACTTATAAATATACTTTAAAAATGTTAAAAATAAGTCATATATTATTTTTTATTATTAACTTCAGGTCTATTCTGCAATATTATGTCAACTTTTTTGTAAATACATTTTTTGTCAAGAAAACCCAGTTTTTTTGGCAAAAACACAAAAAACAATCAATATTTTCCCCCATAAAAAAAGTAAAATTGAAATATTTGATGTGAAGTACTTGGAGCCTTAAATAGGTCAATAATTCATAATGTTGATTTTTTTTCATATTTATTTTATGAGCAATAACAGTTGCAAAATAAAATCTACTAAAATTCTCAGGAATCCAAAAAGGCCCCACTCATAAAAGTCTTAGTCATACTTTTTTTTTTTTTTTTTTTACATGCAACACTTAATTCTCTATATTAATATCAGATTTATCCATCAATTATGTTTTTTTAAATAATTTTTCTGTTTGTTTTATACTGTTTTTGGACGGCGAACACACAAAATATGCAGTCGTTTTTCCCAAAAAATATTTCAAAGGCGAAAATTTGATGTTAAGTAATTCACAACATTGATTTTGTTTCAATATTATTATTTTTTTTAGCAATGGCAGTTTAAAAAGGGCTCCCTTCAAGTGTCCCAGTCATAAAAATGTTAAAAATAAGCCATATATTAATTTTTTATTTTTTAATTCTAAATCAACTTCATGTCTATTCTGCAATATAATGTCAACTTAAGTTATCTTCTTCCCACTCCCTTTCAGGCAAAACTGGACAATCATGCATTACATACTATACATTACCTTTTGCACTATATTCATTTATATTATTATGTGTTGTCAACTTTGTACTTTTTTTTTAATTTGTATTATTTTTTTATGTCATTGCCTGAAATAAATAAATAAATAAATAAATGAAAAAAAAAGAAAAAAAAGCTTTTTTGTAGGTTTTATGCCCTTTTTTGTAAAGAAAACGCTGTTTTTTATGGCAAAAACACAAAAAAGATGCAATATTTTCCCCCATAAAAAAAGTCAAAGTGAAATATTTGATGTGAAGTACTTGGAGCCTTAAATAGGTCAATAATTCATAATGTTGATTTTTTTTTCATATTTATTTTATGAGCAATAACAGTTGCAAAATAAAATCTACTAAAATTCTCAGGAATCCAAAAAAGTCCACTCATAAAAGTCTTAGTCATAATTTTTTTTTTTTTTTTTTTTTTTACATGCAACACTTAATTCTCTATATTAATGTCGGATTTATCCATCAATTATGTTTTTTTAAATAATTTTTCTGTTTGTTTTATACTGTTTTTGGATGGCGAACACACAAAATATGCAGTCGTTTTTCCAAAAAATATTTCGAAAGCGAAAATTTGATGTTAAGTAATTCACAACATTGATTTTGTTTCAATATTATTTTTTTTAGCAATGGCAGTTTAAAAAAAAAAAAACATTTAGGGCTCCCTTCAAGTGTCCCAGTCATAAAAATGTTAAAAATAAGCCATATATTATTTTTTATTATTTAATTCTAAATCAACTTCATGTCTATTCTGCAATATAATGTCAACTTAAGTTATCTTCTTCCCACTCCCTTTCAGGCAAAACTGGACAATCATGCATTACATACTATACATTACCTTTTGCACTATATTCATTTATATTATTATGTGTTGTCAACTTTGTACTTTTTTTTAAAAATTATTATTATTTTATGTCATTGCCTGAAATAAATACATAAATGAAACAAAACAAAAAAAAAAGCTTTTTTGTAGGTATTATGCCCTTTTTTGTAAAGAAAACGCTGTTTTTTATGGCAAAAACACAAAAAAGATGCAATATTTTCCCCCATAAAAAAGTCAAAGTGTAATATTTGATGTGAAGTACTTGGAGCCTTAAATAGGTCAATAATTCATAATGTTGTTTTTTTTTCATATTTATTTTATGAGCAATAACAGTTGCAAAATAAAATCTACTAAAATTCTCAGGAATCCAAAACGGCCCCACTCATAAAAGTCTTAGTCATACTTTTTTTTTTTTTTTTTTTTTTTTACATGCAACACTTAATTCTCTATATTAATGTCAGATTTATCCATCAATTATGTTTTTTTAAAATAATTTTTCTGTTTGTTTTATACTGTTTTTGGACGGCGAACACACAAAATATGCGGTCGTTTTTCCAAAAAATATTTCAAAGGCGAAAATTTGATGTTAAGTAATTCACAACATTGATTTTGTTTCAATATTATTATTTTTTTAGCAATGGCAGTTTAAAAAAAAACAAACATTTAGGGCTCCCTTCAAGTGTCCCAGTCATAAAAATGTTAAAAATAAGTAATATATTCTTTTTTATTACGTGTTGTCAACTTTGTACTTTTTTTTATTATTATTATTTTTTATGTCATTGCCTGAAATAAAAAAATAAATGAAAAAAATATATATATATTTTTTTTTTGTAGGTTTTATGCCCTTTTTTGTAAAGAAAACGCTGTTTTTTATGGCAAAAACACAAAAAAGATGCAATATTTTCCCCCATTAAAAAGTGTAATATTTGATGTGAAGTACTTGGAGCCTAAAATAGGTCAATAATTCATAATGTTGATTTTTTTTTCATATTTATTTTATGACCAATAACAGTTGCAAAATAAAATCTACTAAAATTCTCAGGAATCCAAACAGGCTCCACTCATAAAAGTCTTAGTCATACTTTTTTTTTTAACTTTTTTTTTTTACATTCAACACTTAATTCTCTATATTAATGTCAGATTTATCCATCAATTATGTTTTTTAAAATAATTTTTCAGTTTGTTTTATACTGTTTTTGGATGGCGAACACACAAAATATGCAGTCGTTTTTCCAAAAAATATTTCAAAGGCGAAAATTTGATGTTAAGTAATTCACAACATTGATTTTGTTTCAATATTATTTTTTTTTAGCAATGGCAGTTTAAAAAAAAAAAAAACATTTAGGGCTCCCTTCAAGTGTCCCAGTCATAAAAATGTTAAAAATAAGTAATATATTATTTTTTATTACGTGTTGTCAACTTTGTACTTTTTTTTATTATTATTATTTTTTATGTCATTGCCTGAAATAAAAAAATAAATGAAACAAAAATATATATATATATTTTTTGTAGGTTTTATGCCCTTTTTTGTAAAGAAAACGCCGTTTTTTTAGGGCAAAAACCCAAAAAAGATGCAATATTTTCCCCCTTAAAAAAAGTCAAAGTGTAATATTTGATGTGAAGTACTTGGAGCCTTAAATAGGTCAATAGTTCATAATGTTGATTTTTTTCTTAATTATTTATAAAAAAATATCAGTTGCAAAATAAATTTGACTAAAATTCTCAGGAATCCAAAAGGGCCCCAATTATAAAAGTGTTAGTGTGCATCTTATATACAAGTGCAGAAAATACTGCAATCCTAATTTAATTGTAGTATCTTGTGTTTTCTCCACTCGCCCTGGCCTCTTTCTTCCACATTTTGCACATTTCTCTGAGGGACCGCTTGAACTAGCGCCAGGTCCTTTTTTACCATCTCCAGCCTCCCAGCAGCATAAGTCTGCACTTTATGAGCGCGCCTGCCCCGACGTCCATGTTTGAGACGTGACTTGTCCGCCTGCTTCTTGGCAGCGTCTCCACTGGGCTGCGACGCCTCAATTAGAAGGCATCTGCATGTGGACATGGAACATCTGCTCCTCGCTGCTGCACTAAATCAACTTTGCCCCAGTCCCGATTCCTCCTCCTGGCCCGCATGGAGGCTTGTCCTCTTCAATCCTCCATTTTAGTCAAAGCTGGCATTAGTGAACAGTCCAGGGAAAGTGTAGCAGTGGTCGCTACGTGCAGGTTGGTAGCCATTTTCAATCTGTCTTTATTCTAGCAATGATGCATTTTTTATTTGTTGAAGGCAAATAAAAGCCGAGTTAGTCGGTGGCGCAGGAGAGTCCAGACCTTTTCCACTGAGGGACCCACAGTGAAAAATCAGAGCAGGCGGGGGTCATTTTGATATGTTTTATTTTCAAAAGCAATAATACAATTACAATTTTTTTCATAACCTATAGGGCTCCCTTCTAGTGTCCCAGTCATTCAAATTTTAAAAATAAGTATTTTTTTATTTTTTTTAATTAAATTCTAAATCAAGTTATATTGTGCAATATAATGTAAACTTTTTTACAAATAACTTTTTTGTAAATAAAACCCTGTTTTTTATGGCAAAAACACGCAATATTTTTGCCCATAAAAAAAGCCAAAGTGTAATATTTGATGTGAAGTACTTGGAGCCTTAAATAGTACAATAGTTCATCATGTTGAATTTTTTTATAATTATTTTTTTAGCAATAATTGTTGCAAAATAAATTTTAATAAAATTCTCAGGAATAAAAAAGGGCCCCACTCATAAAAGTGTTAGTCATAATTATTTTTTTATTTTTTACTTGCAACACTTAATTCTCTGTATTAACTTCAGATTTATTGGTCATTTATAAAAAAAATTGAATTATTTTTAAGTTTTTTTTATACTGTTTAGACTTTGTTTTTGTATGGCGAACACACAAAATATGCAATAGTTTTTCCAAAAAATATTTCAAAGTTTAATATTTTATGTTAAGTAATTCACATTTATTTTGATTCATTATTATTATTATTTTTTTAGCACTTACAGTTTAAAAAATAAAGTAATTGGAGTCTTTAACAGGTCAATAATTCATAGTGTTGATTTTTTCATAATTATTTTTTGAGCAATAACAGAAGCAAAATAAATTTTAATAAAATTCTCAGGAATAAAAAAGGGTCCCACTCATAAAAGTGTTAGTCATAATTATTTTTTAATTTTTTACTTGCAACACTTAATTCTCTGTATTAACTTCAGATTTATTGGTCATTTATACATTTTTTATTATTATTTTTCAGTTTTTTTATACTGTTTTTGTCAAACGACAACTTTGTTTTTGTATGGCGAACACACAAAATATGCAATAGTTTTTCCAAAAAATATTTCAAAGTTGAATATTTGATGTTAAGTAATTCACATTTATTTTGATTCATTATTATTATTTTTTTTTTAGCACTTACAGTTTAAAAAATAAAGTAATTGGAGTCTTTAACAGGTCAATAATTCATAGTGTTGATTTTTTTCATAATTATTTTTTGAGCAATAATTGTTGCAAAATTAATTGTAATAAAATTCTCAGGAATAAAAAAGGGCCCCACTCATAAAAGTGTTAGTCACAATTATTTTTTAATTTTTTACTTGCAACACTTAATTCTCTGTATTAACTTCAGATTTATTGGTCATTTATACATTTTTTAAAAATTATTTTTCAGTTTTTTTATACTGTTTTTGTCAAACGACAACTTTGTTTTTGTATGGCGAACACACAAAATATGCAATAGTTTTTCCAAAAAATATTTAAAAGTTGAATATTTGATGTTAAGTAATTCACATTTATTTTGATTCATTATTATTTTATTTTTTTTTAGCACTTACAGTTTAAAAAATAAAGTAATTGGAGTCTTTAACAGGTCAATAATTCATAGTGTTGATTTTTTTCATAATTATTTTTTGAGCAATAATTGTTGCAAAATAAATTGTAATAAAATTCTCAGGAATAAAAAAGGGCCCCACTCATAAAAGTGTTAGTCACAATTATTTTTTTATTTTTTACTTGCAACACTTAATTCTCTGTATTAACTTCAGATTTATTGGTCATTTATACATTTTTTAAAATTATTTTTCAGTTTTTTTATACTGTTTTTGTCAAACGACAACTTTGTTTTTGTATGGCGAACACACAAAATATGCAATAGTTTTTCCAAAAAATATTTCAAAGTTGAATATTTGATGTTAAGTAATTCACATTTATTTTGATTCATTATTATTTTATTTTTTTTAGCACTTACAGTTTAAAAAATAAAGTAATTGGAGTCTTTAACAGGTCAATAATTCATAGTGTTGATTTTTTTCATAATTATTTTTTGAGCAATAATTGTTGCAAAATAAATTGTAATAAAATTCTCAGGAATAAAAAAGGGCCCCACTCATAAAAGTGTTAGTCACAATTATTTTTTAATTTTTTACTTGCAACACTTAATTCTCTGTATTAACTTCAGATTTATTGGTCATTTATACATTTTTTTTAAATTATTTTTCAGTTTTTTTATACTGTTTTTGTCAAACGACAACTTTGTTTTTGTATGGCGAACACACAAAATATGCAATAGTTTTTCCAAAAAATATTTAAAAGTTGAATATTTGATGTTAAGTAATTCACATTTATTTTGATTCATTATTTTTTTTTTTTTTTTAGCACTTACAGTTTAAAAAATAAAGTAATTGGAGTCTTTAACAGGTCAATAATTCATAGTGTGGATTTTTTTCATAATTATTTTTTGAGCAATAATTGTTGCAAAATAAATTGTAATAAAATTCTCAGGAATAAAAAAGGGCCCCACTCATAAAAGTGTTAGTCATAATTATTTTTTTATTTTTTACTTGCAACACTTAATTCTCTGTATTAACTTCAGATTTATTGGTCATTTATACATTTTTTTTAAATTATTTTTCAGTTTTTTTATTCTGTTTTTGTCAAACGACAACTTTGTTTTTGTATGGCGAACACACAAAATATGCAATAGTTTTTCCAAAAAATATTTAAAAGTTGAATATTTGATGTTAAGTAATTCACATTTATTTTGATTCATTATTTTTTTTTTTTTTTTAGCACTTACAGTTTAAAAAATAAAGTAATTGGAGTCTTTAACAGGTCAATAATTCATAGTGTTGATTTTTTCATAATTATTTTTTGAGCAATAACAGTTGCAAAATAAATTTTAATAAAATTCTCAGGAATAAAAAAGGGTCCCACTCATAAAAGTGTTAGTCATAATTATTTTTTAATTTTTTACTTGCAACACTTAATTCTCTGTATTAACTTCAGATTTATTGGTCATTTATACATTTTTTATTATTATTTTTCAGTTTTTTTATACTGTTTTTGTCAAACGACAACTTTGTTTTTGTATGGCGAACACACAAAATATGCAATAGTTTTTCCAAAAAATATTTCAAAGTTGAATATTTGATGTTAAGTAATTCACATTTATTTTGATTCATTATTATTTTATTTTTTTTAGCACTTACAGTTTAAAAAATAAAGTAATTGGAGTCTTTAACAGGTCAATAATTCATAGTGTTGATTTTTTTCATAATTATTTTTTGAGCAATAATTGTTGCAAAATAAATTGTAATAAAATTCTCAGGAATAAAAAAGGGCCCCACTCATAAAAGTGTTAGTCACAATTATTTTTAAATTTTTTACTTGCAACACTTAATTCTCTGTATTAACTTCAGATTTATTGGTCATTTATAAATTTTTTTTAAATTATTTTTCAGTTTTTTTATACTGTTTTTGTCAAACGACAACTTTGTTTTTGTATGGCGAACACACAAAATATGCAATAGTTTTTCCAAAAAATATTTAAAAGTTGAATATTTGATGTTAAGTAATTCACATTTATTTTGATTCATTATTATTTTATTTTTTTTAGCACTTACAGTTTAAAAAATAAAGTAATTGGAGTCTTTAACAGGTCAATAATTCATAGTGTTGATTTTTTTCATAATTATTTTTTGAGCAATAATTGTTGCAAAATAAATTGTAATAAAATTCTCAGGAATAAAAAAGGGCCCCACTCATAAAAGTGTTAGTCATAATAATGTTTTTATTTTTTACTTGCAACACTTAATTCTCTGTATTAACTTCAGATTTATTGGTCATTTATACATTTTTTAAAATTATTTTTCAGTTTTTTTATACTGTTTTTGTCAAACGACAACTTTGTTTTTGTATGGCGAACACACAAAATATGCAATAGTTTTTCCAAAAAATATTTCAAAGTTGAATATTTGATGTTAAGTAATTCACATTTATTTTGATTCATTATTATTTTATTTTTTTTAGCACTTACAGTTTAAAAAATAAAGTAATTGGAGTCTTTAACAAGTCAATAATTCATAGTGTTGATTTTTTTCATAATTATTTTTTGAGCAATAATTGTTGCAAAATAAATTGTAATAAAATTCTCAGGAATAAAAAAGGGCCCCACTCATAAAAGTGTTAGTCACAATTATTTTTTTATTTTTTACTTGCAGCACTTAATTCTCTGTATTAACTTCAGATTTATTGGTCATTTATACATTTTTTTAAAATTATTTTTCAGTTTTTTTATACTGTTTTTGTCAAACGACAACTTTGTTTTTGTATGGCGAACACACAAAATATGCAATAGTTTTTCCAAAAAATATTTAAAAGTTGAATATTTGATGTTAAGTAATTCACATTTATTTTGATTCATTATTTTTTTTTTTTTTTTTAGCACTTACAGTTTAAAAAATAAAGTAATTGGAGTCTTTAACAGGTCAATAATTCATAGTGTGGATTTTTTTCATAATTATTTTTTGAGCAATAATTGTTGCAAAATAAATTTTAATAAAATTCTCAGGAATAAAAAAGGGCCCCACTCATAAAAGTGTTAGTCATAATTATTTTTTTATTTTTTACTTGCAACACTTAATTCTCTGTATTAACTTCAGATTTATTGGTCATTTATACATTTTTTTTTAATTATTTTTCAGTTTTTTTATACTGTTTTTGTCAAACGACAACTTTGTTTTTGTATGGCGAACACACAAAATATGCAATAGTTTTTCCAAAAAATATTTCAAAGTTGAATATTTGATGTTAAGTAATTCACATTTATTTTGGTTCATTATTATTTTATTTTTTTTAGCACTTACAGTTTAAAAAATAAAGTAATTGGAGTCTTTAACAGGTCAATAATTCATAGTGTTGATTTTTTTCATAATTATTTTTTGAGCAATAACAGTTGCAAAATAAATTCTACTAAAATTCTCAGGAATAAAAAAGAGCCCCACTCATAAAAGTGTTAGTCATAATTATTTTTTAATTTTTTACTTGCAACACTTAATTCTCTGTATTAACTTCAGATTTATTGGTCATTTATACATGTTTTAAAATTATTTTTCAGTTTTTTTATACTGTTTTTGTCAAACGACAACTTTGTTTTTGTATGGCGAACACACAAAATATGCAATAGTTTTTCCAAAAAATATTTCAAAGTTGAATATTTGATGTTAAGTAATTCACATTTATTTTGATTCATTATTATTTTTTATTTTTTTAGCACTTACAGTTTAAAAAATAAAGTAATTGGAGTCTTTAACAGGTCAATAATTCATAGTGTTGATTTTTTTCATAATTATTTTTTGAGCAATAACAGTTGCAAAATAAATTCTACTAAAATTCTCAGGAATAAAAAAGAGCCCCACTCATAAAAGTGTTAGTCATAATTATTTTTTTATTTTTTACTTGCAACACTTAATTCTCTGTATTAACTTCAGATTTATTGGTCATTTATACGTTTTTTTAAATTATTTTTCAGTTTTTTTATACTGTTTTTGTCAAACGACAACTTTGTTTTTGTATGGCGAACACACAAAATATGCAATAGTTTTTCCAAAAAATATTTCAAAGTTGAATATTTGATGTTAAGTAATTCACATTTATTTTGATTCATTATTATTTAATTTTTTTTTAGCACTTACAGTTTAAAAAATAAAGTAATTGGAGTCTTTAACAGGTCAATAATTCATAGTGTGGATTTTTTTCATAATTATTTTTTGAGCAATAATTGTTGCAAAATAAATTTTAATAAAATTCTCAGGAATAAAAAAGGGCCCCACTCATAAAAGTGTTGGTCATAATTATTTTTTTATTTTTTACTTACAACACTTAATTCTCTGTATTAACTTCAGATTTATTGGTCATTTATACTTTTTCTTAAAATTATTTTTCAGTTTTTTTATACTGTTTTTGTCAAACGACAACTTTGTTTTTGTATGGCGAACACACAAAATATGCAATAGTTTTTCCAAAAAATATTTCAAAGTTGAATATTTGATGTTAAGTAATTCACAACATTTATTAAAAAATAAAGTAATTGGAGTCTTTAACAGGTCAATAATTCATAGTGTTGATTTTTTCATAATTATTTTTTGAGCAATAACAGTTGCAAAATAAATTCTACTAAAATGCTCAGGAATCCAAAAGGGCCTCACTCATAAAAGTCTTAGTCATACTTCTTTTTCTTTTTTTTTTACTTGCAACACATAATTCTCTGTATTAATGTCAGATTCATCCATCAATTATACGTTTAAAAAAAAAAAAGTTTGTTTTATACTGTTTTTATATGGCGAACACACAAAATATGCAATAGTTTTTCCAAAAAATATATATAATAAATAAAAGTAATTCACAATATTGATTTGGATTCAATATAATTTTTTTAAAATGACAGTTTAAAAAAAAATTACCTTTTGGGCTCCCTTCAAGTGTCCCAGTCATAAAAATGTTAAAAATAAGTAATATATTCTTTTTTATTATTTAATTCTAAATCAACTTCAGGTCTATTCTGCAATATAATGTCAACTTTTTTAATGCCCTTTTTTGTAAAGAAAATACAGTTTTTTATGGCAAAAACACAAAACATATGCAATAATATATATATATAATATAATATAATGTAATATAATATAATATAATATAAATAATAATATAATATAATATAATATAAATACAATATAATGTAATATAATATAATATTATATAATGTCAACTTTTTTTGGCAAAAACACAAAAAAGATGCAATATTTTCCCCCATAAAAAAAGTCAAGGTGTAATATTTGTGTGAAGTACTTGGAGCCTTAAATATGTCAATAGTTCATCATGTTGATTTTTTTCACAATCATTTTTTGAGCAATAACATTTGTTAAATAAATTCTACTAAAATTCACAGGAATCCAAAAGGGCCCCACTCATAAAAGTCTTAGTCATACTTTTATTTTATTTTTTCTACTTTTTTTTAATTCTCTGTATTAACTTCAGATTTATCTGTCAATTATACACTTTTCTTTTATTATTTTTCTGTTTTTTGATTGTTTTGTACTGTTTTTTATATGGCGAACACACAAAATATGCAATAGTTTTTCCAAAAAATATATATAATAAATAAAAGTAATTCACAATATTGATTTGGATTCAATATAATTTTTTTAAAATGACAGTTTTAAAAAAATGTACCTTTTGGGCTCCCTTCAAGTGTCCCAGTCATAAAAATGTTAAAAATAAGTAATACATTATTTTTTATTATTTAATTCTAAATCAACTTCAGGTCTATTCTGCAATATAATGTCAACTTTTTTTATGCCCTTTTTTGTAAAGAAAACACAGTTTTTTATGGCAAAAACACAAAACATTTGCAATAATATATATATAATATAATATAATGTAATATAATATAATATAATATAAACAACAATAATAATATAATATAATATAAATACAATATAATGTAATGTAATATAATATTATATAATGTCAACTTTTTTTTGGCAAAAACACAAAAAAGATGCAATATTTTCCTCCATAAAAAAGTCAAACTGTAATATTTGATGTGAAGTACTTGGAGCCTTAAATACGTCAATAATTCATAATGTTGATTTTTTTCAGTTATTTTTGGAGCAAAAACAGTTGCAAAATAAATTCTACTAAAATTCTCAGGAATCCAAAAGGGCCCCACTCATAAAAGTCTTAGTCATACTTAATTGTTATTTTTTATTTTTACTTGCAACACTTAATTCTATGTATTAATGTCAGATTCATCCATCAATTATACGTTTGAAAAAAAAAAAAAAAAAGTTTGTTTTATACTGTTTTTATATGGCGAACACACAAAATATGCAATAGTTTTTCCCAAAAATATTTTAAAGGTGAAAATTTGATGTTAAGTAATTCACAATATTGATTTGGATTCAATATAATTTTTTATCAATGACAGTTTTTAAAAAAATTTACCTTTTGGGCTCCCTTCAAGTGTCCCAGTCATAAAAATGTTAAAAATAAGTAATATATTCTTTTTTATTATTTAATTCTAAACCAACTTCATGTCTATTCTGCAATATAATGTCAACTTTTTTTTATGCCCTTTTTTGTAAAGACACAGTTTTTTATGGCAAAAACACAAAATATATGCAATAATATATATATAATATAATATAATATAATATAATACAATATAAATAATTATATAATATAATATAAATACAATATAATGTAATATAATATAATGTCAACTTTTTTTTATGCCCTTTTTTGTAAAGAAAACACATTTGCAATAATATATATAATATAATTTAATATAATATAATATAATACAAACAACAATAATAATATAATATAATATAAATACAATATAATGTAATATAATATAATATAATATAATGTCAACTTTTTTTTTGGCAAAAACACAAAAAAGATGCAATATTTTCCCCCATAAAAAAGTCAAAGTGTAATATTTGATGTGAAGTACTTGGAGCCTTAAATATGTCAATAGTTCATCATGTTGATTTTTTTCACAATAATTTTTGGAGCAATAACAGTTGATAAATAAATTCTACTAAAATTCTCAGGAATCCAAAAGGGCCCCACTCATAAAAGTCTTAGTCATACTTTTATTTTATTTTTTCTACTTTTTTTAATTCTCTGTATTAACTTCAGATTCATCTGTCAATTATACACTTTTCTTTTATTATTTTTCTGTTTTTTGATTGTTTTGCACTGTTTTTTATATGGCGAACACACAAAATATGCAATAGTTTTTCCAAAAAATATATATAATAAATAAAAGTAATTCACAATATTGATTTGGATTCAATATAATTCTTTAACAATGACAGTTTTTAAAAAATTTACCTTTTGGGCTCCCTTCAAGTGTCCCAGTCATAAAAATGTTAAAAATAAGTAATATATTATTTTTTATTATTTAATTCTAAACCAACTTCAGGTCTATTCTGCAATATAATGTCAACTTTTTTTTATGCCCTTTTTTGGAAATAAAACACCGTTTTTTATGGCAAAAACACAAAACATATGCAATAATATATATATAATATATAATATAATGTAATATAATATAATATAATATAAAAAACAATAATAATATAATATAATATAAATACAATATAATGTAATGTAATATAATATTATATAATGTCAACCTTTTTTTTGGCAAAAACACAAAAAAGATGCAATATTTTCCCCCATAAAAAAAGTCAAAGTGTAATATTTGATGTGAAGTACTTGGAGCCTTAAATATGTCAATAGTTCATAATGTTGATTTTTTTCAGTTATTTTTGGAGCAATAACAGTTGCTAAATAAATTCTACTAAAATTCTCAGGGATCCAAAAGGGCCCCACTCATAAAAGTCTTAGTCATACTTTTATTTTATTTTTTCTACTTTTTTTTAATTCTCTGTATTAACTTCAGCTTTATCTGTCAATTATACACTTTTCTTTTATTATTTTTCAGTTTTTTGATTGTTTTGTACTGTTTTTTATATGGCAAACACACAAAATATGCAATAGTTTTTCCAAAAAATATATATAATAAATAAAAGTAATTCACAATATTGATTTGGATTCAATATAATTTTTTAACAATGACAGTTTAAAAAAAAAAAAAGTACCTTTTGGGCTCCCTTCAAGTGTCCCAGTCATAAAAATGTTAAAAAATAAGTAATATATAATTTTTTATTATTTAATTCTAAACCAACTTCATGTCTATTCTGCAATATAATGTCAACTTTTTTTTTATGCCCTTTTTTGTAAAGACACAGTTTTTTATGGCAAAAACACAAAATATATGCAATAATATATATATAATATAATATAATATAATATAATACAATATAAATAATTATATAATATAATATAAATACAATATAATGTAATATAATATAATGTCAACTTTTTTTTGGCAAAAACACAAAAAAGATGCAATATTTTCCCCCATAAAAAAAGTCAAAGTGTAATATTTGATGTGAAGTACTTGGAGCCTTAAATATGTCAATAATTCATAATGTTGATTTTTTTTCACGATAATTTTTTGAGCAATAACAGTTGCTAAATAAAATCTACTAACATTCTCAGGAATCCAAAAGGGCCCCACTCATAAAAGTCTTAGTCATACTTTTATTTTATTTAATTCTCTGCATTAACTTCAGATTTATCTGTCAATTATACACTTTTCTTTTATTATTTTTCTGTTTTTTGATTGTTTTGTACTGTTTTTTATATGGCGAACACACAAAATATGCAATAGTTTTTCTAAAAATGATTTCAAAGGTAAATACTTCATGTTAAGTATTTTTATTTATTATGATTCATTATTACTTTTTAGCCATGCCAGTTTTAAATCGACAACCTGCATGTCATCTTTAGTTTAGTCAACATTGAAACTTTTTCTTCTTACATTTCCTCTGTTTACACTTTTTGGTGTGACAGAGGTGTCGGTCCCTGTATCGTCCCAAAAGTCCTGACTTGAAGGTAGAAAAGTGACTTGGTGCTGCTCTCCAGTGAAAGTCTTGTCCTCCTCCTCCTCCTCCTCGCCGCGTCGCATCTTTGGCGTGTGTAGAAGAAAGTCTCTCCAAGGCCGAGAAGCCACAGACTAATTAGAGGGAAGAACCTCCTGCTCGTCGCCACATTAACACAAACTAACGCACATGCCTGACGAAGGAAAAAACAACAAAATGTGCTCAATGTTTGTGTCGCACGTGTGTGACATCATCAGAGTACACGTGTGTGACATCATCAGAGTACACGTGTGTGACATCATCAGAGTACACGTGTGTGACATCATCAGAGTACACGTGTGTGACATCGTCAGAGTACACAAGTGTGACATCATCAGAGTACACGTGTGTGACATCGTCAGAGTACACAAGTGTGACATCATCAGAGTACACATGTGTGACATCAGTGTACACAAGTGTGACATCATCAGAGTACACGTGTGTGACATCGTCAGAGTACACGTGTGTGACATCATCAGCGTACACGTGTGTGACATCATCAGCGAGGTAAAGCATTAGCATTAGCATTAGCAGGTAAAGAAGAAGAAGAAGGTGTGGACGATAGCAGACAGGAAGTAGGAGCAGGGATGATAATCACAGGCTGTCAGACACGCTCTGGCAAGGAAGTGGATACTTTGTCCACCCGTATCACTGAAGGGCCGATATCGCACAAGATGAGAGCGAGGACAAGTGTGCCTTTTCAACCGTGATCGCTGCCTGTATCATCAGAGGGCTTGCAGTATCACTAATACGGGTGTCCTGATGGGATATTGATAACCCTAACCCTTGGTCCGATAAAGGCGGATAAAAAAGCATTGGATGATATCAACTTACAGGTCAAATGTGCGAGATCATGTGTGATACAAGCAGTCCTGCAGCAGGTTTCCTTGTGTGTGATATCATGTGCGATGCAAGCAGTCCTGCAGCATGTTTCCTTCTGTGTGATATCATGTGCGATACAAGCAGTCCTGCAGTATGTTTCCTTGTGTGTGATATCATGTGCGATACAAGCAGTCCGGCAGCATGTTTCCTTGTGTGTGATATCATGTGCGATACAAGCAGTCCTGCAACATGTTTACTTGTGTGTGATATCATGTGCGATACAAGCAACCCTGCAGTGTGTTTACTTGTGTGTATTATGTGCGATACAAGCAGTCCTACAGCATGTTTCCTTGTGTGTGATATCATGTGCGATACAAGCAGTCCTGCAGCATGTTTCCTTGTGTGTATCATGTGCGATACAAGCAGTCCTGCAGCATGTTTCCTTGTGTGTGATATCATGTGCGATACAAGCAGTCCTGCAGCATGTTTCCTTGTGTGTATCATGTGCGATACAAGCAGTCCTGCAGTGTTTACTTGTGTGTATCATGTGCGATACAAGCAGTCCTGCAGCATGTTTCCTTTGTGTGCATCATGTGCGATACAAGCAGTCCTGCACCATGTTTCTTTGTGTGTGATATCATATGCAATACAAGCAGTCCTGCAGTGTGTTTACTTGTGTGTGTGATATCATGTGCAATACAAGCAGTCCTGCCGCATGTTTCCTTGTGTGTATCATGTGCGATACAAGCAGTCCTGCAGCATGTTTCCTTGTGTGTGATATCATATGCAATACAAGCAGTCCTGCAGCGTGTTTACTTGTGTGTGATATTATGTGCGATACAAGCAGCCCTCATTATATACAGATTTTTTTTCTTTTTTTTCTTACATTTTTACTGTTGTTTTTTTTTTTTTACAATTAATCATACAATAGTAAATAAAAAAAATACTCTGCCTGTCTAAAAATATCAATGTTCAATTACATATCTAAGTGATTATTATTGTTGTCATTTTTCAAAAGTTATTTTTAATTTTTTGAATATTTTGAGATATTATTCGAAGTGCATAACTCCTTAAAATTCAGCAGATAAATTTGTATTGTATCGTCAAGACAACCAGTGGTGATCGCACATCTTTTAAAAATATTTAGAAAAAATTGTTAAAACTTTTTTTTTTATTGATATCAATCAATCAATCAATCAATCAATCAATCAATCAATCAATCAATCAATCAATGTTTATTTATATAGCCCTAAATCACAAGTGTCTCAAAGGGCTGTATCAATTACGTGTCTATTGCTATACATGTTGGCATCGTTTTATGGGCCAGCTCTAATCCTCCACACACACTCTCACACACACACACACACACACACACACACATACACACACACACACACACACACACACACACACACACACACACACACACAAACATGACTTCAGTACAAAAACGTCAACGTTTACTGAGTGCTACTTTGAAAAAAGTGTTCCTCACCGTACTTACCGTCCTCGACAAGTCCGGCGAGAGCTATGGAAGAATACATTATCATCACAAATATCCGGAACATTCTTTCTGCCTCAGCGGAGGCCGAGGTCTGCCAGGGGGATTATGTCAAACTCACATTTTTCTTTTATGGCTCAAGGACTCCAACGCTGGATGGAAAAGTGCTCATAAAAGAAAACAATACTTATTGACATGACATTCAGTCTGATCTCCATCAGGTCACGTGTGTGATCGTGTGCCCAAAGCAATATATGCATGGCGACACACACCATCGTGGTGTGGTTCAAAAGAACTCATGTTTTACAATAAAAATAAAACAATAAGTAAATAAAACACTATAAGATGTGTCATAAAAACAAGTTAAATACCAGATAATAAATGATAACAGCCATAAAGTTTGTCCAACATTGTTGCCGTAGTAAAGAGGAGAGACGAGGGAGCACAAGATGATGTCTTTTATCAATTTACAGTCGTTTGCTGCAAAAAAACACGACGTTTTTCAGAAAAACTCTGCTGACTAAGTTGCCAGTTGTTGGTTTTTTACTGTCATTTCTACACTTCTTTACTGTATTACTTTTATTTGCACAGTAAAATGCTTTTTTTAAATCTACTGAATATTTTTTTGTTTGTTGAGGTGGTTCGGGCATCTGGTCAGGATGCCACCCGAACGCCTCCCTAGGGAGGTGTTTAGGGCACGTCCGACCGGTAGGAGGCCACGGGGAAGACCCAGGACACGTTGGGAAGACTATGTCTCCCGGCTGGCCTGGGAACGCCTCGGGATCCCCCGGGAAGAGCTGGACCAAGTGGCTGGGGAGAGGGAAGTCTGGGCTTCCCTGCTTAGGCTGCTGCCCCCGCGACCCGACCTCGGATAAGCGGAAGAAGATGGATGGATGGATGGATGGATGAATATTCTTTTCACAGTAAATGGTTTCATGCTAAAGTTGGACGATAATGGCTGAACTCGTTATCACGATATCAGTTTTTTATATCGATTGATATTGGTTATTATTTTTTATGAACTAGGGAAAATAAGGAGCAGAGGACGTTACATTTTTATTTATTTATTTATTTATTTAGATCTTTTTTTATATTTAATCAAACAAATAACTAAACAATTTTTATTTTCATTTTTTATTAAAACATAGCTGAGAGGATTATAATCAGAGAAAGGTTACATTTTTATTTATTTTTATCTATTTTAATCTTTTTAAAAATTGTCATATTCAATAATGAAACAAATAGTTACAAAAAATATTTTTTTTTTTTTCTAAATGTAATCTTCTTCTGATTAGAATTCCCTTAGCTATATTTAAATTTTAAAAAATCCATATATTTTTTTTTTGTAATTATTTGTTTTATTATTGAATATGAAAAAAATTTAAAATTACTTTTTTGGTAAAGTAACGAGCAACTATAATTGCTTTTTTTTTTTAAAGTCATTTTCAGAACGCTCGTCACGACAAAACAATTTGGCAATTTTATGAGAAGAGTCCTAATTTTACTCGACAAAAGTCACAATTTTATAAAAAAAACTTACAAATTTTGGCAACATTATAATAATAATCAGAATTTTACTAGGCATAATTATGACAAGTCATAATTTTACTCAAATGAATGTCACTATTTTACAACAACAACAACAACAACAAAAGTAATAGTTTTACATTAAAAAGTCATAATTTTACATGAAAATATTGCAGTGTTACAGAAAGAATATGAGAAATTGTTCCCAATTTTATAAGCAAAAAGTCGACATTTTGTGAGAAAAATAATTTTGTATGCACATTAAATCAACAAAAAATCCTGACTTTGGAGCAATGTTCACGGACTTTGGTAAAGTAACGAGCAACTATAATTACTTTTTTGTAAAGTCATTTTCAGAACGCTCGTCACGACAAAACAATTTGACAATTTTATGAAAAGAGTCCTAATTTTACTCGACAAAAGTCACAATTTTATAAGAAAACTTACAAATTTTGGCAACAATATAATAATAATCAGAATTTTACTAGGCATAATTATGACAAGTCATAATTTTACTCAAACGAATGTCACTATTTTACAACAACAACAACAACAAAATAATAGTTTTACATTAAAAAGTCATAATTTTACATGAAAATATTGCAGTGTTACAGAAAGAATATGAGAAATTGTTCCCAATTTTATAAGCAAAAAGTCGACATTTTGTAAAAATAATTTTGTATGCACATTAAATCAACAAAAAATCCTGACTTTGGAGCAATGTTCACGGACTTTGGTAAAGTAACAAGCAACTATAATTACTTTTTTTTAAAGTCATTTTCAGAACGCTCGTCACGACAAAACAATTTGGCAATTTTATGAAAAGAGTCCTAATTTTACTAGACAAAAGTCACAATTTTAAAAGAAAACTTACACATTTTGACAACATTATAATAATAATCAGAATTTTACTAGGCATAATTATGACAAGTCATAAATTTACTCAAATGAATGTCACTTTTTTACAAGAACAACAAAAAAATTGGCAATATCCCGAGAAAAGTCAGAATTTTACATGACAAATGTCACCATTTTGCATTAACAAGTAATAGTTTTACATTAAAAAGTCATAATTTTACATGAAAATATTGCAGTGTTACAAAAAGAATATGAGAAATTGTTCACAATTTTATAAGCAAAAAGTCGACATTTTGTATGCACATTAAATCAACAAAAAATCCTGACTTTGGAGCAATGTTCACAGACTCTAGTATTTGGCTCTCTATTAGATGCAATGTTATTGGGACCATGATTTATGTCATCACTTGTTCACACCTCCTCATATGGAAGATACTTTTCCTTCTTCATGTCTCAAGAAGGGCAGAAATACAAGAACACACACACACACACACACACACACACACACACACACACACACACACACACACACACACACACACACGTACAGTATGCATGCTTTGACACAGAGTGGAGTGGACAAAAGCGTAGAGTGTTAAGGAGAGTCCACATGAGTGAGTGCCACTTCCCTGTGGCTGTTTCCAATCCATCAACAGGCCTCTAACGAGGGCTGCGGTGCCACGGCTAATTGCCTCTAATGACCTCCAAGGCTTACACACACACACACACACACACACACACACACACACACACACACACACACACACACACACACACACACACACACACACACACACACACATTCTTGTATTTGTTACCTTCTTGAGAGCTGAGAAAAATGGACCAGCCTTTCTAGATATATAAAGAAGTGTATTTACAACATTAATAATATATACATACTATGCAAATATAAAAAAGCTTGTTGTGAAAAATGAGTTGGAATTTCACAAGAAAAAGGTCACAATTTCACAAGAAACATTTTAGAATTTTGGCAGCGTTATAATAAAAGTCGTAATTTTACTCAATTTTACAAGAAAAACCCTGAACATTTGTGCAATATCATGATAAAAGTGGGAATTTCACTCAATAACAGTCGCAGTTTTACAAGAAAAGCTTAAAATGTTGGCAATTATATGAAAAGAGTCGTAATTTTACTCGACAAAAGTCACAATTTTATAAGAAAACTTAAAAATGTTGGCAATATTATAATAATCGGAGTTTTAAAAGTCATAATTTTCCTCAATTTTTTTTACTATTTTACAAGAACAACAAAAAAATTGGCAATATTCTAATGAATGTCAGAATTTTGTATGACAAATGTCACCATTTTGCATTAAAAAGTAATAATTTTACATTTTAAAAAAAGGCATGATTTTACATGAAAATATTGCAATATTACAGAAAAAATATGAGAAATTGTTCCCAATTTTATAAGCAAAAAGTCGACACTTTGTGAGAAAAAGACCTTTGAATGCAAATTAAATCAACAAAAAATCCTGGCTTTGGAGCAATGTTCACGGACTCTATTATTTGGCTCTCTATTAGATGCAATGTTATTGGGACCATGATTTATGTCATCACTTGTTCACACCTCCTCATATGGAAGCTACTTTTCCTTGTTGATGTCTCAATAAGGGCAGAAATACAAGAACACACACACACACACACACACATTCTTGTATCGCTTACCTTCTTGAGACCTGAGAAAAATGGACCACCCTTTCTAGATATATAAAGAATTGTATTTACAACATTAATAATATATACATACTATGCAAATATAAAAAAGCTTTTTGTGAAAAATTAGTTGGAATTTCACAAGAAAAATTTAAGAATTTTGGCAGTGTTAATAATAAAAGTCGTAATTTTACTCAATTTTACAAGAAAAAACCTGAACATTTGTGCAATATCATGATAAAAGTGGGAATTTCACTCAGTAACAGTCGCAGTTTTACAAGAAAAGCTTAACATTGTGGCCATTTTATCAGTAGAGTCGTAATTTTACTCGACAAAAGTCACAATTTTATAAGATAACTTAAAAATGTTGGCAATATTATAATAATCTGAGTTTTAAAAGTCATAATTTTTCCTCAAAAAATGTCACTATTTTACAAGAACGACAAAAAAATTGGCAATTTTGTGATGAATGTCAGAATTTTATATGACATATAATAATAATATTTTATATGCATTTTGCATTAAAAAGTAATAATTTTACATTAAAAAAAAAGTCATAATTTTACATGAAAATATTGCAATATTACAGAAAAAATATGAGAAATTGTTTCCAATTTTACAAGCAAATTTTTTTCTCACAATTTTCTTTGTGAGAAAAAGACCTTTGTATGCAAATGAAATCAACAAAAAATCCTGACTTTGGAGCAATGTTCACGGACTCTATTATTTAGCTCTCTATTAGATGCAATGTTATTGGGACCATGATTTATGTCCTCACTTGTTCACACCTCATATGGAAGCTACTTTTTCTTGTTGATGTCTCAAGAAGGGCAGAAATACAAGAACACACACACACACATTCTTGTATTGCTTGCCTTCGTGAGACCTGAGAAAAATGGACCAGCCTTTCTAGATATATAAAGAAGTGTATTTACAACATTAATAATATATACATATTATGCAAATATAAAAAAGCTTGTTGTGAAAAAGGAGTTGGAATTTCACAAGAAAAATTTAAGAATTTTGGCAGTGTTAATAATAAAAGTCGTAATTTTACTCAATTTTACAAGAAAAACTGAACATTTGTGCAATGTCATGATAAAAGTGGAAATTTCACTCAATAACAGTCGCAGTTTTACAAGAAAAGCTTAACATCGTGGCAATTTTATCAGTGGAGTCGTAATTTTACTCGACAAAAGTCACAATTTTATACGATAACTTAAAAATGTTGGCAAAATCATAATAGTCGGAGTTTTAAAAGTCATAATTTTTCCTCAAAAAAGTCACTATTTTACAAGAACAACAAAAAAATTGGCAATTTTGTGATGAATGTCAGAATTTTATGACAAATGTTAGCATTATGCATTAAAAAGTAATAATTTTACATTTTAAAAAAAAAGGCATGATTTTACATGAAAATATTGCAATATTACAGAAAAAATATGAGAAATTGTTCCCAATTTTATAAGCAAAAAGTCGACACTTTGTGAGAAAAAGACCTTTGTATGCAAATTAAATCAACAAAAAATCCTGACTTTGGAGCAATGTTCACGGACTCTAGTATTTAGCTCTCTATTAGATGCAATGTTATTGGGACCATGATTTATGTCATCACTTGTTCACACCTCCTCATATGGAAGATACTTTTCATTGTTGATGTCTCAAGAAGGGCAGAAATACAAGAACACATACACACACACACACACACACACATTCTTGTATTGCTTACCTTCTTGAGACCTGAGAAAAATGGACCACCCTTTCTAGATATATAAAGAAGTGTATTTACAACATTAATAATATATACATACTATGCAAATATAAAAAAAAGCTTGTTGTGAAAAATGAGTTGGAATTTCACAAGAAAAAGGTCACAATTTCACAGGAAAAATTTAGATTTTTGGCAGTGTTATAATAAGTCGTAATTTTACTAAATTTTACAAAAAAACCTGAACATTTGTGCAACATTATGCTAAAAGTTGGAATTTCTTTCAATAACAGTCGCAGTTTTACAAGAAAAGCTTAACAATGTGGCAATTTTATGAAAAGAGTCGTCATTTTATAAGAAAACTTAAAAATGTTGGCAATATTATAATAATAATCGGAACTTTACTTCGCAAAATTATGACAAAAGTCATAATTTTACTCAAAAAAAAGTCAGTATTTTACAAAAAAAAACACAAAAAAATTGGCAATATGGCGATAAAAGTCTGAACTTTATATGACAAACGTCGCCATTTTGCATTAACAAGTAATAATTGTATTTATTTTATTTTATTATTTAAAGAATATGAGAAATTGTTCCCAATTTTATAAGCCAAAAGTCGACACATTGTGAGAAAAAGACTTTTGTATGCACATTAAATCAACAAAAAATCCTGACTTTGGAGCAATGTTCACGGACTCTAGTATTTGGCCCTCTGACCATGACTTATGTCCTAACTTGTTCACACCTCCTCATATGGAAGCTACTTTTCCTTGTTGATGTCTCAAGAAGGGCAGAAATACAAGAACACACACACACACACACATTCTTGTATTGCTTACCTTCTTGAGACCTGAGAAAAATGGACCAGCCTTTCTAGATATATAAAGAAGTGTATTTACAACATTAATAAAATATACATATTATGCAAATATAAAAAAAAGCTTGTTGTGAAAAATGAGTTGGAATTTCACAAAAAAGGTCACAATTTCACAGGAAAAATGTTGATTTTTGGCAGTATTATAATAAAAGTTGTAATTTTACTAAATTTTCCAAAAAAAACCTGAACATTTTTGCAACATTATGCTAAAATTTGGAATTTCTTTCAATAACAGTCACAGTTTTACAAGAAAAGCTTAACAATGTGGCAATTTTATGTAAAGAGTCGTCATTTTATAAGAAAACTTAAAAATGTTGGCAATATTATAATAATAATCGGAACTTTACTTCGCAAAATTATGACAAAAGTCATCATTTTACTTAAAAAAAGTCACTATTTTACAGGAAAAACAAAAAAATTGGAAATATGGCGATCAAAGTCTGAATTTTATATGACAAACGTCGCCATTTTGCATTAACAAGTAATAATTTTATTTATTTTATTTTATTATTTAAAGAATATGAGAAATTGTTCCCAATTTTATAAGCCAAAAGTCGACACATTGTGAGAAAAAGAGTTTTGTATGCACATTAAATCAACAAAAAAATCCTGACTTTGGAGCAATGTTCACGGACTCTAGTATTTGGCTCTCTGACCATGGCTTATGTCCTAACTTGTTCACACCTCCTCATATGGAAGCTACTTTTCCTTGTCGGTGTCTCAAGAAGGGCAGAAAGACAAGAACACACACACACACACACACACACACACATTCTTGTATTGCTGACCTTCTTGAGACCTGAGAAAAATGGACCAGCCTTTCTAGATATATAAAGAAGTGTATTTACAACATTAATAATATATACATACTATGCAAATGTAAAAAAAAAAGCTTGTTGTGAAAAATGAGTTGGAATTTCACAACAAAAAGGTCACAATTTCACAGGAAAAATTTAGATTTTTGGCAGTATTATAATAAAAGTCGTAATTTTACTAAATTTAACAAAAAAACCTGAACATTTTTGCAACATTATGCTAAAAGTTGGAATTTCTTTCAATAACAGTCACAGTTTTACAAGAAAAGCTTAACAATGTGGCAATTTTATGTAAAGAGTCGTCATTTTATAAGAAAACTTAAAAATGTTGGCAATATTATAATAATAATCGGAACTTTACTTCGCAAAATTATGACAAAAGTCATAATTTTACTAAAAAAAAAGTCAGTATTTTACAAAAAAAACAAAAAAATTGGCAATATGGCGATAAAAGTCTGAATTTTATATGACAAACGTCGCCATTTTGCATTAACAAGTAATCATTTTATTTATTTTATTTTATTATTTAAAGAATTTGAGAAATTGTTCCCAATTTTTTAAGCAAAAAGTCGA
>NC_084743.1:4033668-4106168 GCF_033978785.1 Entelurus aequoreus
TGTACATATTACATATTGTTATGAAGGTGTCTGTTACTACATTATATATATACTTGCAGTGTGTATATTGTACATATTACATATTGTTATGAAGGTGTCTGTTACTACATTATATATATACTTGCAGTGTGTATATTGTACATATTACATATTGTTATGAAGGTGTCTGTTTCTACATTATACATATACTTTCCGTGTGTATATAAAACGGAGGGTTTTTTAGTGGTTTTAGAGGATTTGAAGGCTACAACGGTGACTCCATTAGTCGCATCTTCCAAGCATTTCTTATGAAAAAAAAAAAAAAAAAATAGATGTGTATTCATGTCTCTCATAATGATCGTAAACAATAGGCAAAATTTCCCCCAAAACTGCAGTTCCACTTTAAGACCTGATGGTTGGATCATGTTAGCTCTAAATTAAACACAATCGATGCTAATCCACCTTTTTGTTATCTTTTTTTTTTTCCAAATAAAAAAAGATGAGAGAACCGAATCGGAACAAGACAAATCTTACCAGTTCCCATCCCTAACTGAAAGTACAAATATTTATGCGACTTTAACGACCCAGACCCTTTAACGTGGAGGTATGTCTCCCCGCATTCTTGCATTTTCTTCACGGATGAAGCGCTGACGTCGAAAGGGGCGGCCACAAAGACGTGCTGACAAGCGTGGCCTACCTGCCGCGTGACTGACACACAAGATGGCCGCTCCAGCGCCACTGTGGTCTGTGGCGGCAGCGGTGCTCGGCAAGACAAACAAGGACACACCGCAGCCTGCACCGCACGCAACATAATGCATGACCTTAAATCTCGTGTGTTGCCGTACAAAGTGGCGTGGCGTTGGCGTTCAGTCGGAACAACGCACCCGGGGAGGAAGACGGGAGAGTCATGGCCGCTCACTGTTTGAGAAAAACAAACCGCTCCAATAAATTAATCCCCCAATCTCCATACGCCGCTCCTTTCTTCTCGCTCCGAACTCTTTCTTTTTACGGCTGAAACTCCTCTCAGGCCCTGACAGCTAATAAAACACACTGCCAGGTACATGCACTACACACACACACGGGAAAAGTGGGTCATTTGGAGGAATACGAAGGGAAAATATGAAAAAACTTGATGATTATCGGGGATTCTGAAGTGGTAACATTGGAAAATCGGTCAGTTTGGCCCGCAAGACGTCATGATTTTATGAAGGAATTCCAAATTAACTTTAAATATCTGACAGTCTGATTGCTACAAACTGGATAATGCGAGTTAATCAGGTCAATAACCATGAAAATACTGCACTGCATTCACTTGTATGACCCAATCCAAACAACCTTCCCTAGTCATGGCGTGGGGGAAAAACTGCAACCAACACAAAAAGCCGACACACATGGTCACACATAACACACACTGCTCACTGAACTTTGTAGATAACAAAAAATATATATACAACCTCAACTAAAAATTCAAAAATACGTCCATTTTTAAATCCATTACAAAGCATGATGGGTAAATGCAAAACACTCCAAGGGGTGTTTCCAAATTAACTTTGAATACCTGACAGTCTGATTGCTACAAATTGGATAATGCGAGTCAATCAGGTCAATAACCATGAAAATACTGCACTGCATTCACTTGTATGACCCAATCCAAACAACCTTCCCTAGTCATGGCGTGGGGGAAAAACTGCAACCAACACAAAAAGCCGACACAAATGGTCACACATAACACACGCTGCTCGCTGAACTTTGTAGATATGGAAAAAAATATATAACCTCAATTAAAAATTGAAAAATACGTCCATTTTTAAATCCCTTACAAAGCATGATGGGTAAATGCAAAACACTCCACGGGGTGTTTCCAAATTAACTTTGAATACCTGACAGTCTGATTGCTACAAATTGGATAATGCGAGTCAATCAGGTCAATAACCATGAAAATACTGCACTGCATTCCCTTGTATGACCCAATCCAAACAACCTTCCCTAGTCATGCGTGAAGAAAAAAAAAATGCAACCAACACAAATAGCCAACACACATGGTAACACATTACACAAGCTGCTCGCTGAACTTTGTAGATATGGAAAAAAATATATAACCTAAATTAAAAATTCAAAAATACGTCATTTTTAAATCCTTTACAAAGCATGATGGGTAAATGCAAAACACTCCACAGGGTGTTTCCAAATTAACTTTGAATACCTGACAGTCTGATTGCTACAAATTGGATAATGCGAGTCAATCAGGTCAATAACCATGAAAATACTGCACTGCATTCACTTGTATGACCCAATACAAACAACCTTCCCTAGTCATGGCGTGGGGGAAAAACTGCAACCAACACAAAAAGCCGACACAAATGGTCACACATAACACACGCTGCTCACTGAACTTTGTAGATAACAAAAATATATATATATAACCTCAACTAAAAATTCAAAAATACGTCCATTTTTAAATCCATTACAAAGCATGATGGGTAAATGCAAAACACTCCACGGGGTGTTTCCAAATGAACTTTGAATACCTGACAGTCTGATTGCTACAAATTGGATAATGCGAGTCAATCAGGTCAATAACAATGAAAATACTGCACTGCATTCACTTGTATAACCCAATACAAACAACCTTCCCTAGTCATGGCGTGAAAAATAAAAACTGCAACCAACACAAAAAGCTGACACAAATGGTCACACATAACACAAGCTGCTCGCTGAACTTTGTAGATCTGGAAAAAAATATATAACCTCAACTAAAAATTGAAAAATACGTCCATTTTTAAATCCATTACAAAGCATGATGGGTAAATGCAAAACACTCCACGGGGTGTTTCCAAATTAACTTTAAATACCTGACAGTCTGATTGCTACAAACTGGGTAATGCGAGTCAATCAGGTCAATAACCATGAAAATACTGCACTGCATTCACTTGTATGACCCAATCCAAACAACCTTCCCTAGTCATGGCGTGGGGGAAAAACTGCAACCAACACAAAAAGCCGACACAAATGGTCACACATAACACAAGCTGCTCGCTGAACTTTGTAGATCTGGAAAAAAATATATAACCTCAATTAAAAATTAAAAAATATGTCCATTTTTAAATCCATTACAAAGCATGATGGGTAAATGCAAAACACTCCACGGGGTGTTTCCAAATTAACTTTGAATACCTGACAGTCTGATTGCTACAAACTGGATAATCCGAGTCAATCGGGTCAATAACCATGAAAATACTGCACTGCATTCACTTGTATGACGATATCCAAACAACCTTCCCTAGTCATGGCGTGAAAAAAAACAAAACTGAAACCAACACAAAAAGCCGACACACATGGTCACACATAACACAAGCTGCTCGCTGAACTTTGTAGATATGGAAAAAAATATATAATATCCAGTTATATTATTTATTAAATATATGGTAAATGGTAAATGGGTTATACCCGTATAGTGCTTTTCTACCTTCAAGGTACTCAAAGTGCTTTGACACTATTTCCACATTCACACACACACATTCACACACTGATGGCGGGAGCTGCCATGCAAGGCCCTAACCACCACCCATCAGGAGCAAGGGTGAAGTGTCTTCCTCAAGGACACAATAGGCGTGACAAGGTTTGTAGTAGGTGGGGATCGAACCAGGAACCCCCAGGTTGCTGGCACGGCCACTCTCCCAACCGCGGCTAACCACGACCCATCAGGAGCAAGGGTGAAGTGTCTTGCTCAAGGACAGAACGGACGTGACGAGGTTGGTAGTAGGTGGGGATCGAACCAGGAACCCACAGGTTGCTGGCAAGTCAACTACCTCAGCAGTCCCCCCTTTCTTAAACTTACGTTTTGACATTATGTATTTTTCCCCGCGGGATAATACGAATTTCTCTTCTGCAATCTGTTTGTGTTTTCTTTCTTTTCCGTCAGAATTGTGCCCTTATATGGGGAATTAAGGGCGTTTACCTATGCAAATTACGGAATAAAGGGTGTCTACATATGCATATCGGGGTAATAAGGGCGTGTTTATGTGCAGATTATGATAGACACGCACGCGTTATCCATTTGGCATTCAGCATCTTAAGAACAGCAGGTGGGAATCATTTGGCCGTTTAAGAACACGTCATGAATTTGAATGGACTCCTCTTAGGAAATCACTTAGGACAGGGGTGGGCAATTAATTTTAACCGGGGGTCGCATGAGCAACCTGAGCACTGCTGGAGGGCCACACCGACAATATTTCAATTAAATTTTGCTCAAATTATTTTTGATATACCGTAAGATAAATAATAATAATAATAATTTCATTTAACCTAACTTAACTTTATACAAAAGCAGATTACTTTTGATGGTTTTATTTTTAACACTGTCTTACACAACACTTCCTGATGTATAATACAATGCAAAAATGTCAATTTCTGTCACTTTATCCTGCATCCTCTTTAAAAGTCCAACATTTTTCCTCGTCAGATTTGAACAAGTCATTACCTGTGGTTGTCTCTTTAATTGACTGCATGGCTGCCAGCTCCTCCGTGATTTGAAAGTCTGCAATTATCCCACGTAAGAAGATGAGCAACTGGGCGGTGTCACGTACATCGCAGCTCTCATCCAAAGCCAGCGAAAAACAGTCAAAGTCGGCCATTCTGTTCTTCAGCTGAAGCTCCAAGTTTCCAGCGATGGTCTCAACCCGCCTCGTTACAGTGCGTCGGGAGAGTGACACGTTCTCAAATGCGCCCCTCTTCTCTGGGCATATCAGCGCAACAGAGTCCTATAAGCACTCCTTAATAAACTCTCCGTCAGAAAACGCGGGCCGGACAGGAACGCACAAAGGGCCGGATGTGGCCCGCCGAATGCCCGGGTCTGACTTAGGAAGAAAGATAAGAGGAGAAGTTAGGAACTTGTGTGAACAATAGGCAAAATCCCCCCCAAAAAAGTGCAGTTCCCCTTTAAGAGTCGGTGATGAGGACATACTGAAAAAGGACAATAACCTTCCTAACGGAGGACGGCGTGTCAAAGACTGCTTTTTTTTTAAAAACCTCTTCATCCCTCAGGTCCACATCCTCACCAAGACAAACACAGAAGAATGCACACCCTCACTTCCATTCTTGGCCATCTCTGGAGGAGTTCAGTGAAAAGAGATGACATTTGCTTTCACAAATCCAGCTGCTCTCTAAATCATTTGTCTGCCGCTCTCCTCGGAGAAAACACAAATCCGAGCGCCAGTCTTCCAGCTCCTTTCAGCGTCCACGCCTCACACCACCGGTGTCCATAGTTTTTGTATTTTTTTACCAGCAAACTCAAAAGTCAAAGCATGTTGGTGTTTTATTTTGCGACGCTAAAAACAGACATTTAGTACATTTAAAAACTTGTGTTATAGCAGAAAAATATTCTATAGTTTGGGATTTTTAATATAGTAGTACCTCAGGGTACAGGTTTTGAGTGAAGAAGTAGATGATATTCACTGAATGAAAGAAATAAATAGCGCAGCAATTACTTATATGACCCAATCCAAACAACCTTCCCTAGTCATGGTGCCGCAAAAAAAAAAGAAGTGCAACCAACACACATGGTCACACATAACACAACCTGCTCGCTGAACTTTGTGAGTGAAGAAGTGGATGATATTCGCTGAATTAAAGAAATAAATAGCACATCATTGACTTATATGACCCAATCCAAACAACCTTCCCTAGTCATAGTGCCAAAAAAAAAAATAAAAAAAATGCAATCAACACTAAAAGCCAACACACATGGTCACACATAACACAACCTGCTCGCTGAACTTTGTGAGTGAAGAAGTGGATGATATTCGCTGAATTAAATAAATAAATAGCACATCATTGACTTATATGACCCAATCCAAACAACCTTCCCTAGTCATGGTGCCGCAAAAAAAAAAAGTGCAACCAACAAAAAAAGCCAACACACATGGTCACACATAACACCACCTGCTCGCTGAACTTTGTGAGTGAAGAAGTGGATGATATTCGCTGAATTAAAGAAATAAATAGCACAGCATTTACTAATATGACCCAATCCAAACAACCTTCCCTAGTCATGGTGCCGCAAAAAAAAAAAGTGCAACCAACAAAAAAAGCCAACACACATGGTCACACATAACACCACCTGCTCGCTGAACTTTGTGAGTGAAGAAGTGGATGATATTCGCTGAATTAAAGAAATAAATAGCACAGCATTTACATATACGACCCAATCCAAGCAATCTTCCCTAGTCATGGTGCAAAAAAAAAAAGTGCAACCAACACAAAAAGCCGACACACATGGTCACACATAACACCACCTGCTCGCTGAACTTTGTGAGTGAAGAAGTGGATGATATTCCGCTGAATTAAAGAAATAAATAGCGCAGCATTTACTAATATGACCCAATCCAAACAACCTTCCCTAGTCATGGTGCCGCAAAAAAAAATGCAACAAACACAAAAAGCCGACACACATGGTCACACATAACACCACCTGCTCGCTGAACTTTGTGAGTGAAGAAGTGGATGAATTAAAGAAAAAAATCATCAAAAAGATTAAACTTTAAAATTAACTAAAAAAAATTAGCACTGTAATGTTAGCATGCTAACAGTTAACAAGTGTCACATACCAACCTCAGTGGTAAACGGCTGCAAACTTAGCTAAAAAAGTTAACATGTTAATGTTAGCATGCTAACATTTTATGCTAACAGTTAGCATGTGTTTCATTCCAACTTGTATGACTTTAAGGTGTATGGCTGCGGAATTAGAGAAAAAAAGTGTAAAATTAGCAACAACAAAAAAGTTAGCACTTTAATGTTAGCGTGCTAGCATGCTAACATTAGCACGCTAGCAGTTAACAAGTGTCACATTCCAAGATGTATGACTCTAAGGTGTATGGCTGCGGATAATAATAATAAACGTAATGTTAGTCAGTCGTCGAAGTTTTTCAAAGTAAGAGCTGTGTGGCAGAAGTGGTTAAACGTCCATCCTAGAGGACTAAGCAGCATCTAAAGGTGCATTCCTCCCCAAATATGCATGCTAATATTTCCTGCAGAAGTGGTTAAACGTCCATCCTAGAGGACAATGCAGCATCTAAAGGTGCATTCCTTCCCAAATATGCATGCTAATATTTCCTGCAGAAGTGGTTAAACGTCCATCCTAGAGGACAATGCAGCATCTAAAGGTGCATTCCTTCCCAAATATGCATGCTAATATTTCCTGCAGAAGTGGTTAAACGTCCATCCTAGAGGACTAAGCAGCATCTAAAGGTGCATTCCTCCCCAAGTATGCATGCTAATATTTCCTGCAGAAGTGGTTAAACGTCCATCCTAGAGGACAATGCAGCATCTAAAGGTGCATTCCTTCCCAAATATGCATGCTAATATTTCCTGCAGAAGTGGTTAAACGTCCATCCTAGAGGACTAAGCAGCATCTAAAGGTGCATTCCTTCCCAAATATGCATGCTAATATTTCCTGCAGAAGTGGTTGAACGTCCATCCTAGAGGACTAAGCAGCATCTAAAGGTGCATTCCTCCCCAAATATGCATGCTAATATTTCCTGGTGTGTTTGGCAGAGGTGCTGCGTTCAAGTACCAGTCGCAGGTTGGATAACAGAGATAAAAAAGAATGATGTTCCAGTAGGAGTCCAGAGCAGCGCGACTATAAACGATTCATCACCGCACATTCCACACAAGCTCCTCAGTGGGTCATACCAAACACATTATTATTATTATTTTGACTCAATACCAAACAATCATCTTTATTTGGACTCTACATTCATATTTGTTTCCAGTCTGGGATCAGAAGCGCTGCAAAAACCTTTTATATAAAACACGTTTCTTGCCTGTTGGTTCCTGCCTTGTGGTGATGATGTCATACCACTGATTGTCTTTACCCTCCGATACAGAGTACGATTCAGGCAGGTATCGCAATACCCAGTGCAATTATATCTAATGTGTCTGCTGAGATGTAAAAAGTTGTGTGTTTGCAAATAATAACATATCTATTTTAAAAAACAACAGTAAAAATGTAAGAAAAAAGAGCAAAAAGTCAGCTCAAAAATGTTTAAACTTAAAATAATAATATACTTAGTCACCTATAATTTAAAGTTGTGTCTTTAAATATATAATATCTGTTTTTAGCATTTTTATTTTTTAAATAAAATAAAATATCAAAATTACCCTTCCACCCACCATTTTTGGATTTTCAATATCTGGCTCTTGGTAGAAAATAAAAATAAAAGATGCTTAAAATATAAACAAGGTTTAGTTAGTTGATTTAAAAAAAAGCAACAGTAATAATGTAAGAAAAAAGTCAGCTCGAAAATGTTTGAACTAATAATAATAATATACTTAGTCACCTATGATGCAAAGTTGTGTCTTTAAATATATAATATTTGTTTATAGCATTTTTTTTTTCAAGAATTTTTTTTTAGCTGTTTTTAACTCTTTTTTTTTTTTAAATAAAAGAAAATATCAAAATTACCCTCCCACCCACCATTTTTGGATTTTCAGTATCTGGATCTTGGTATAAAATAAAAATAAAATATGCTTAAAATATAAACAAGGTTTAGTTAGTTGATTTTAAAAAAAAACAGTAAAATTGTAAGAAAAAAGAGCAAAAAGTCAGCTCAAATATGTTTAAACCGATAATAATAATATACGTAGTCACCTATAATGCAAAGTTGTGTATTTAAATATATAATATTTGTTTATAGCATTTTTTTTTAATACATTTTTTTAGCTGTTTTTGCCTCTTTTTTTTTTTTTTTAAATAAAAGAAAATATCAAAATTACCCTCCCACCCACCATTTTTGGATTTTCAGTATCTGGATCTTGGTAGAAAATAAAAATAAAATATGCTTAAAATATAAACAAGGTTTAGTTAGTTGATTTAAAAAAACAACAGTAAAAATGTAAGAAAAAAGAGCAAAAAGTCAGCTCAAAAATGTTTAAACTAATAATAATAATATACTTAGTCACCTATATTGCAAAGTTGTGTCTTTAAAAATATGATATTTGTTTATAGCATTTTTTTTTTCAATACATTTTTTTTTTTTTTTACATGTTTTTACCTTCTTTTTTTTTAAATAAAAGAAAATATCAAAATTACCCTCCCACCCACCATTTTTGGATTTTCAGTATCTGGATCTCGGTAGAAAATAAAAATAAAATATGCTTAAAATATAAACAAGGTTTAGTTAGTTGATTTAAAAAAACAACAGTAAAAATGTAAGAAAAAAGAGCAAAAAGTCAGCTCAAAATTGTTTAAACTAATAATAATAATATACTTAGTCACCTATATTGCAAAGTTGTGTCTTTATATATATAATATTTGTTTATAGCATTTTTTTTCTTCAATAAATTTTTTTAGCTGTTTTTACCTCTTTTTTTTTAAATAAAAGAAAATATCAAAATTACCCTCCCACCCACCATTTTTGGATTTTCAGTGTCTGGATCTTGGTAGAAAATAAAAATAAAATATGCTTAAAATATAAACAAGGTTTAGTTAGTTGATTTAAAAAAACAACAGTAAAAATGTAAGAAAAAAGAGCAAAAAGTCAGCTCAAAAATGTTTAAAATAATAATAATAATATACTTAGTCACCTATAATGCAAAGTTGTGTCTTTGAATATATAATATCTGTTTTTAGCATTTTTTTTTCCAATACATTTTTGTATCTGTTTTTACCATTTAAAAAAAATTAGAATAATAAAATATCAAAATGACCCCCCCACCACCATTTTTAGATTTTCAGTATCTGGCTCTTGGTGGAAAATAAAAATAAAATATGCTTAAAATATAAACAAGGTTTAGTTAGTTGATTTAAAAAACAACAATACTAACTTACAGTAGGATTTAATTAATTGGAAGAAGTAAAACAACCATAACACTTGAATGTGTGAGTGAACATTAATATTTTTGTTTGACACCATGCAGTTACACAATTAATTATTTTATTATATTCTTACAACAGTAAAAATGTCAGAAAAACTGGAACATAATGAGAAAAAGCTGAACTGTTGAAATTAATATTTATTAATTGAATTGAAGAAATAATACAAAGCTGACACAATATATGTTTTTAGCATTTTTTCAAATAAATAACAAAATGTCCCCCGCATACTTTGACGTCTCAGTATGTGGCCCTCGGTGGAAGAAGTTTAGACACCCCTGAACTCAAATAGTGGAAGCTCTCAAAATAAAAATAAATAAACTAAAAATGCAAAGAAAGTTTAGTTGGTTAATTAAAACATGAAATAATACGAACTTAATTGAAGAAAATTGCGAATCATTTTTTAATATTTTTTATTTTTACTTGCAACTCGTTTTTTTTTAATTGAAGAAGATTGTTGTTGTTTTTTAGATGCAAATGTTTTTTTTATTTAAATATCATAAGTTTTATACTTACAAATAATTTCTTTAATTGAAGAAAATATTTTTTATTTTTACCAGCAAATAATTTTTTTTAATTGAAGAATTTTTTTTTTTCTTCAAGCAACTGTTTTTTTTATTTAAGCATCGTAAGTTTTATACTTACAAATAATTTCTTTAATTGAAGAAAATATTTTTTATTTTTACTTGCGAATCATTTTTTTTAATTGAACAAAATTATTATTTTTTCAAGCAAATGTTTTTTTTTATTTAAACATCATAAGTTTTATACTTACAAATAATTTCTTTAATTGAAGAAAATATTTTATTTTTTTATTTGCGAATCATTTTTTTTAATTGAACAAAATTATTATTTTTTTCAAGCAAATTTTTTTTTAATTTAAACATCATAAGTTTTATACTTACAAATAATTTCTTTAATTGAAGAAAATATTTTTCATTTTTACCAGCAAATAATTTTTTTTAATTGAAGAATTTTTTTTTTTTCAAGCAACTGTTTTTTTTATTTAAACATCATAAGTTTTATACTTACAAATAATTTCTTTCTTGAAGAAAATATTTTTTATTTTTACTTGCGAATCATTTTTTTTAATTGAACAAAATTATAATTTTTTCAAGCAAATGTTTTTTTTATTTAAACATCATAAGTTTTATACTTACAAATAATTTCTTTAATTGAAGAAAATAGTTTGTTTGTTTTTTACTTCCGAATCGTTTCATTAATTAAAGAAACACATTTTATACTTGCAAATGCTTTTTTATTGAAGAAAACATTTTTTACTTGCAGGTTGTTTTTTTATTTGGAAAAAAAGCTATTTTTACTTGCATAAAATAGTTGTTTTTTTCACTTTTTAATTGCAGAAAAATTTAAAAAAATTAACTTGTGAATGGTAAAAACATTGCTGTGTTTGTGGAGTTCTGCATGGTGGAAATATTCTTATTCTTGTGTCTTGTCCATGTTGTGAGGAACATGCAAATCATGCGTGAGGCCAAAGTGAATGAAAAAAGTGCACAATGAGTTCTTTAAGGAGGAGCGAGCACGCCCAGGTTGATCTGACATGATAAGAAACAAGTGCAGGGAATTCTTCTCAGATTAACGCTACTAGATCTTTATTACATAACTCCCATAACTCATAACCAGTTATGTTGCATTTACTTAATTAAGTCACCTTTTGGATACATTGTACTTGTCAGAGTACTTTTTACTTTTACTGAAGTATTTTGGTTACTTAGTTACATTGCGTTTCTTTCCGTTTGCCACATTTATTCATGTCATCATTATATCTGCTGATTATTGATTCATCATTGAGTCATTTCTTGTCACATGACTCCGTTTCACCAATCCAATGGAGCCTGGCGGTCACATGACTAAACACACACTGTAATGACGTGTATATGTATATATAGATGTGCATATATATATATATCTATATATATATATATATATATATATATATATATATATATATATATATATATATATATATATATATATATATATATATATATATATATATACAGGCCCGGCCCTAACCAATCTGGCGCCCTAGGCAAGATTTTAGGTGGCGCCCCCCCACATCGGCAGTGAAGTGTATATACTCACAAGAAACCGAATAGCTTTGTCTTTGACCTTTTTTTTTTTTACTTAAAGAAAGCAAATTAACAATCAGAATAGTTAACAAGATTTAAAGAAATATGAATAAATAAATGAATACAAAAAATAAAAAATGAATATATGAAATATAATATTTTTTACATACATAAACACAAAATAAAACATGTCAACAAGTTGCATGAAATAAATTAAAAATACAATATAAATAAGGCACTGCACAAAACAAGATATCAAACCAGTATGACTTTAACAACTATATTACAAAAAAAGGGGATCCTACAGAGTTCTTTATTTGTGCTTTTTAATATTGCATTAATTAGAATGACTTACAAATTACTGTACACCAGGGAGTACTGTAATTACCTAACGTTACATTATTATTTTCCATAACAATTTAGCCCCCTCCACAATATCAACCCGACGTTAAAACAGAACTAGCTATTTATTGATTAGCAATTGCCGAATCATGTAACATTAGCTTAATGCTAAAAAGCCAGGTTAATATCACATTCTGTAACAGACAAATAATTTCATGTAGGCTAACGTTACCTACCTGCTACCTCTGTCTTTTTCCCGTTTCTCCTCCTCTTCTCTTCTCTTTTTTCTTCCCTGGGCACCTGACAGTTTTGGCCGTTTTTGACATCTTGTGTTGATTTTTTTGATGTGGTGACGTCCAAAAAGAGTCATGATACGGAAAGGGAGGGGGCGGGGGGGCGTAATGTTGTAACAAATAATATTTCTATTAAATAGGCTTTACTTTGCATTTTAATTAACGTGGGATTATTTTTTGTATTTAGAAATAATAGTACCAACTTTTTTTTTTCTTTTTTCTTTTTCTCCAACATTTGTGGCACTGGCGTGGCGCCCCCTGAAGGACGGCGCCCTTAGCATTTGCCTATACGGCCTATGCCACGGGCCGGCCCTGTATATATATATATATATATATATATACATACATATATACAAACCCCGTTTCCATATGAGTTGGGAAATTGTGTTAGATGTAAATATAAACGGAATACAATGATTTGCAAATCATTGTATTCAGTTTATATTTACATCTAACACAATTTCCCAACTCATATGGAAACGGGGTTTGTATATATATATGTATATATATATATATATATATATATATATAGCTAGAAAGTGTGTGTTAATTCAATAGGTCTTTCTACTGTTCCATGAAAGAACATGAAACATGAACATGAAATACGAGTATGTTGCTATGAAGATATGCTCGTATGTGTGTGTGTGTGTGTGTGTGTGTGTGTGTGTGTGTGTGTGTGTGTGTGTGTGTGTGTGTGTGTGTGTGTGTGTGTGTGTGTGTGTGTGTGTGTGTGTGTGTGTGTGTGTGTGTGTGTGTGTGTCGATATTCCCACGCAGGGACAGTGTTTACTTTTCCTCTGGAGACACAAGTTCTATTTCAGGGAGTGCAGCAACAAGACAGGTGCCAAGGAAGTTAGCGCAAAGTCTATGAATAACAAGCTGCAGGGGGGGAGCATAATGGTTTGTCTCAAGGGGAACCTTCGCGGAGGAATTCTGGGTAATGACAGCAAAAGCCTGTCAAAGTCGCCGGAACGGAAATCCAATTACCCGCATTGTTGACCTCAACACTCGTAGACGCCGCACGTGTTTGTTCCTGGCGTCCACGAAAGCGCGCCGCGGTGACATTGGAAGAAGCGACCGTCAGCCGTGGGTGCAGACGTGCAAAAGGAAGGACTAGATATGTCACGGCCCGGGCGCATTCGTCTGTGCACGATGCTGAGCGCACCTCCAAGCTGCAGCACTCAACGCACCTGTCGCTGATGAGTTCCCTGGGCTTCTTAAGCCAGGGCAAACCTGCGTTCCGGGCCAGAACATAGCTACCTGTTCCCATACAGTAAGGCGACACATCTAGCTCTATGCTCACTTTCTCTCTCTGTGTTTTCTCCTCCTCCTTCGTTCCAGCAGCATCTCTCCGTTCCCTGGTTACGAGATGTGTGTCTCGTCTCCCCGTGTTCCCTCTGGTTTCCCTGACCGCCCTTATATATTATTCTCAGTTAGAATAATACATAGTGTTGGATATAGAGAACATACAAACCCTTTATTTATTGAGTCAAAAATACTGAAATTCCACGACATAGTGAATTTGCAAACAGCTAAAATGATACACAAAGCAAACTCTTAATCTGCTAGCCAAGAATATACAACAATTCTTCTCAACAAAAGAGGAGAAATATAATCTTACCATACTTGCCAACCCTCCCGTTTTTAGCGGGAGAATCCCGATATTCAGCGCCTCTCCCGACAAACTCCCGGTATTCAGCCGGAGCTGGAGGCCACGCCCCCTCCAGCTTAATGCGGACCTGAGACTGAGTGGGGACAGCCTGTTCTCACGTCCGCTTTCCCACAAAATAAACAGCTTGCCTGCCCAAAGACGTCATAACATCTAGGGCTCTTATAGAGTGCACAACTGCGCACACAACAAGGAGATGAAGCAGAAGAACGAGGAAATTACAGACATGGCGGCCGAAATGATATACTCGTCATGAACGGAGAAGTTAAACAGGACAATACTGCCATCTAATGGATAGCCACTGGAACAATGAAATTCAAGTTTTTTTTTCTTTTTTCTATGTAAATAAAATAAAAAAAAAATAAAAAATATATATATATATATATAGCTAGAATTCACTGAAAGTCAAGTATTTCATACATATGTATATATATATATATATATATATATATATATATATATATATATATATATATATATATATATATATATATATATATATATATATATATATATGAAATACTCGAGTTGGTGAATTCTAGCTGTAAATAACCACGCCCCCCGCCCCCAAACAAGACCCCCCACCCCCCACCCCCACCCCCGACCAAGCCCTCTCCCCCCCACCTCCCGATATTGGAGGTCTCAAGGTTGGCAAGTATGAATCTTAGAGATAAATGTAATTTAAAACATTTGTACGCACGTACAACACTTAAGACCTTCAGTATATCAGTATGTGGAATTAAATGATGGAATGGACTAAGCAAAGAAATCAAACAGTGTACTAATATGATCCGCTTTAAAACTCTTCAAACTTAAAGTGTTTACAAAGTACAAAGAAGAAGAACCATGATAAATATTCTGAATTTATCTCATCCATCCATTCATTTTCAACATAATCTTACTCATCTCACCGTATGAAATATAACTTACTCAACCAATTACTATTTATTTTTATTGTGATTACTTATGGAGTATATTGTGAATAAATTGAGAACAGGAAGTGAACAAAAGTTTTAGCAACTGCTTTGTAAAGGAAAAGGGGTAAGATTAAATAAGCTCTGCTTCTTCCTACTCCTGTTCCAACGTTGAATGGAGAAACTGGAAATTGTGATGCATCATGTTGTATGCATGCATGTTTCATGTTGTATGCATGCATACAACATAATACATGCATGCATGTATCATGTTGTATGCATGCATGTATTATGTTGTATGCATGCATGTTTCATGTTGTATGCATGCATGTATCATGTTGTATGCATGCATGTATCATGTTGTATGCATGCATGTATCATGTTGTATGCATGCATGTATCATGTTGTATGCATGCATGTATCATGTTGTATGCATGCATGTATCAAGTTGTATGCATGCATGTATCATGTTGTATGCATGCATGTTTCATGTTGTATGCATGCATGTATCACGTTGTATGCATGCATGTATCATGTTGTATGCATGCATGTATCATGTTGTATGCATGCATGTATCAAGTTGTATGCATGCATGTATCATGTTGTATGCATGCATGTTTCATGTTGTATGCATGCATGTATCACGTTGTATGCATGCATGTATCGTGTTGTATGCATGCATGTATCATGTTGTATGCATGCATGTATCATGTTGTATGCATGCATGTATCGTGTTGTATGCATGCCTGTATCATGTATGCATGAATGCTCCAAATAAACTCAAACTCAAACTCAACTCACCTCGACCTCCCACCTGGACACGGACCTTGACGCCTCTCTCCTGCCCCTGAACACCTGCCTGTCCCTGGATCTCTGAGCTTGCCTTGCCCTCTTGGACTTCCGCACCTCGCTCAACACTCCCGGTAACACTCAACATACAATCACTACACGTAGTCGCACACATACACATTTTGGATTAGTTACACGCCTCATTTCCTATTGTGTTTAAATGAATAGATGTCCCTGCATCTGTGCCGTATCACCCCCGTACCGTAACAAGAAAAGGATGTTATTTTTCTTCTGCAGGCCAAATTCTCAGCCACAACCAATCAGCTGGGGAATATTCCCCCCCCCCCCCCCCCCCGACCGGGCCGCTACCACCTGCTCATCAGATTTCTGTGAACATTTCATGCGCCTTAGGCTGCAGAGAGGAGTCTGGCGTTGCAGACGAGCAGGGTTATGAGGGTTAACCGGGCAACAAGAGGTCCATTTACAGCCGGGGACAGGAACCATCTATCAGCCCTCTGCTGCCTGACACCACACAGTCGCCCGGGGCCAACGCTTGCGCTCCACAATTAGAGCGACGCGTCCTTCTGCATGCTCCGATATCTTTACGCCGCATCGTGTTTAATTCACATGATGTTCTTGCTCTCGGTCCCAAGAGACACATTTCTGATATGCTGCTTTGTAATTGATTGTCTTGTTTGCCAGAGACAAACTCTGGAATGCGTCTCTCCGGTTTCGTGGAATCGCACTGGGAGGAAGAAGCTTCTGTGGATTTCTTACGCGCTGTGATGCGGATTATAAAAGGTCTGGGAATCTTTGGGCAGCGAAACATTCAATCCCGTTCCTGGGGTGACGAGTCGATTAAGAAGTGATTAGAATCTCGCCATGAATCTTTAAAAAAAAGAGGATTGTTGTTAAAAAATTTAAAAATATATACATATACATACATACATACATACATAAACATACACACACACACACATACATACATACACGTATATACATACATACACACACATACATACATACACACACATACATACATACATACACGTATATACATATACATACATACATATATACACGTATATACATATATACACACATACATACATATACGCTTAAATACACACATACATACATATATATACGTATATACATATTAACACACATACATACATAAATACATATATACACGTATTTACATATTCACACACACACACACACATACATACATGTATATACATACATACATACATACACACACATACATACATATATACACATATATACATATATACATACATACATACATACACGTATATACATATACATACATATATACACGTATATACATATATACACACATACATACATATACGCTTAAATACACACATACATACATATATATATATATATATATATATATATATATATATATATATATATATATATATATATATATATATATACGTATATACATATTAACACACATACATACATAAATACATATATACACATATATACATATTCACACACACACACACACACATACATACACGTATATACATACATACATGCACATACATACATACATATATACACATATATACATATATACACACATACATACATATATGCATGTATATACACACATACATACATATACACTTATATACACACATACATACACGTATATACATATATACACACATACATACATACATACACGTATATACATATATACACACAAACATACATATACACACGTATATATATATATATATATACACATACATACATATATACACATATATACATATATACACACATACATACATATATACAAGTATATATATATATATATATATATATATATATATATATATATATATATATATATATATATATATGTATATACACATGCATACATATATACACGTATATACATACACACATACACATATATACACACATACATATATATATACGTTTGTATATATACAAGTATATATATATACACATATATACACACATACATACATATATACGTGTATATACATATATACACATATATACATACACACATAAACATATATACACACATACATATATATACATTTGTATGTATATACAAGTATATATATATATACACATTTTTACACACATACATACATTTATACACGTATATACATATATACACACAAACATACATATACACACGTATATATATATATATATATATACACATACATACATATATACACATATATACATATATACACACATACATACATATATACAAGTATATATATATATATATATATATATATATATATATATATATATGTATATACACATGCATACATATATACACGTATATACATACACACATACACATATATACACACATACATATATATATACGTTTGTATATATATACAAGTATATATATATATACACATATATACACACATACATACATATATACGTGTATATACATATATACACATATATACATACACACATAAACATATATACACACATACATATATATATACGTTTGTATATATATACAAGTATATATATATATACACATATATACACACATACATACATTTATACACGTATATACATATATACACACATACATACATACACACACATGTACGTATGTATGTACATACATACATACATACACATGTATACACACACATTCATACATGCAAACATATATACACATTTATACACACATGCATACATATATACACATTTATACACACATACATACATACGTACATATATACACATACATACATATATAAACATATATGAATATATACACACATACATACACGTAGGTACGTACGTACATACATACATATATACACCAATACACACATATATACACGTTTATACACACATACTACTGGTCCTCCTGAAGGTGTTTGGACTGGTTATGATGTGCAGTCATGGTTCTTCAGCAAGTACTGGTCCTCCTGGAGGTGTTTGGACTGGTTATGATGTGCAGTCATGGTTCTTCAGCAAGTACTGGTCCTCCTGGAGGTGTTTGGACTGCAGGTTATGATGTGCAGTCATGGTTCTTCAGCAAGTACTGGTCCTCCTGGAGGTGTTTGGACTGGTTATGATGTGCAGTCATGGTTCTTCAGCAAGTACTGGTCCTCCTGAAGGTGTTTGGACTGGTTATGATGTGCAGTCATAGTTCTTCAGCAAGTACTGGTCCTCCTGAAGGTGTTTGGACTGGTTATGATGTGCAGTCATGGTTCTTCAGCAAGTACTGGTCCTCCTGAAGGTGTTTGGACTGGTTATGATGTGCAGTCATGGTTCTTCAGCAAGTACTGGTCCTCGTGAAGGTGTTTGGACTGGTTATGATGTTGGAAAAGTGCCATGTGGCCCACTTCCCCCAGCTTCAGAATGTCACAGCTCATGTTGGAAGTCAACAGGTCTTCCAGTCAATGACCCATAGCTCAGTAGTTAGCAGAAATGCAAGCAGAGCAAACCCCCCAGACCGTGACACTAGCGCCACGCAGGGCTGTCGGCAAAACACAATTATCTTGGTACGGACTCTTGTTGCCAAGTATTAACAACGCTTTGGGTCATTTTCCAGTCCCTTCAGGACGTCACCAGTTTACACACATTCAACCACTACCCAATTATGTGCCACCTCGCAGTTTTCTCCAATGCCCGCCAACTTCTCCGCATACTTGGGCAATTAGCGTCATTTTCGTCCAATCAAATTGGTCTCGGCTATACGCTCAATAGCACACGCCAACTGCTCAAACTTTTTCCACTAAAGTCGAAGCACGCGGGGGCCATTTTGATAGTTTTCATTTTCAAAAACCAATAAAATACATGATGAAACCATTAGGGTTTCCTTCAGTTTTTGTTAACGTTAAAGGTCCTGGGGACCCAGAAGGGTCCCAGTCACTTAAGTGTTAAAGACAAGTCATATATACACACACACACACACACATATGTACGTATATATATACACACACACATATATATATATATATATATATATATATATATATATATATATATATATATATATATATATATATATATATATATATATGTATATATATATATATATATATATATATATATATATATATATATATATATATATATATATAAAATCTCCTGATGATTGAGGAAACCCCACACACATATATATATATATATATATATATATATATATATATATATATATATATATATATATATATATATATATATATATATATATATATATATATATATATATATATATATATATATATATATATATACATATATATATATATGTTTAAGATGGACAAAGACTTTTCAAGTGTAAAACATACACGGAGAATGTCTGCAACTTGTGGACGACAGAGCAGACATTGGACATGAAGAAATCCTTTGGTGGTGTTGCTTTCTACAATTATAATTAATCACTACACTGCCATCTAGTGTCTACTTTTAAATCTGTGTGCTATAAAAGGAGTAAAACATCAACACAGCATTTTTCTTAGGTTAAGGTTACAAGGAACTCTTAAAATACTGAATAACAGATTCATAAAATCTCAAGTTGGTTCAAAACACAAACAGAGCCAGCGAAATCCTGGAGGGACCGAATGTCCGTGTATAGCAAAGTAGACCCTGCCTCCAGTCACAGCTGCTTCGGAACGTCTAAGAAGGATTAGACGATGACCGATGGCCGACCAATCAGTGCAACATTCTTATTGGTGGCTTCTTGCTCTAACACCTTTTGTGCTAACGTGCTTGCAAAGGAAGGGGAACCTGCCAGGATAGAACCTCCCCTTGTGTCCCTCAAAGTCCCGCACCAAGCATACGTGTCGTGCATCCATCAGAACACCAGCAGGGACAGAAAGTTCAACCTTGCAAATTAATGAGACTCACTCGCACCATTCCAAGGAATTGGCAGACCTATTAATACCACACTTGAAGGACCATTGGATGCTATCTGGTGTCTGAGGCACACTTGTGTCTCTTTCTGTCCTTGGGGTGGTGCCAGAGTGGAAAAGTGGAGTGCTAACATCCTCACATCCACAGCAAATTGGCCTTAAAAGGGGATAACCCTCAAAGGTTTACATCTCCGCCTCCAACAACCAAGGAAGGGTTGGACCAGGGACGTACACCACCACACATCATCACGCATACATGGTGTCCCTGAAACTCTAACTTAAGGGTTGGACCAGGGATGTACACCACCACACATCATCACGCATACATGGTGTCCCTGAAACTCTAACTTAAGGGTTGGACCAGGGATGTACACCACCACACATCATCACGCATACATGGTGTCCCTGAAACTCTAACTTAAGGGTTGGACCAGGGATGTACACCACCACACATCATCACGCATACATGGTGTCCCTGAAACTCTAACTTAAGGGTTGGACCAGGGATGTACACCACCACACATCATCACGCATACATGGTGTCCCTGAAACTCTAACTTAAGGGTTGGACCAGGGATGTACACCACCACACATCATCACGCATACATGGTGTCCCTGAAACTCTAACTTAAGGGTTGGACCAGGGATGTACACCACCACACATCATCACGCATACATGGTGTCCCTGAAACTCTAACTTAAGGGTTGGACCAGGGATGTACACCACCACACATCATCACGCATACATGGTGTCCCTGAAACTCTAACTTAAGGGTTGGACCAGGGATGTACACCACCACACATCATCACGCATACATGGTGTCCCTGAAACTCTAACTTAAGGGTTGGACCAGGGATGTACACCACCACACATCATCACGCATACATGGTGTCCCTGAAACTCTAACTTATTGGACTTTTAAAGGCCTACTGAAATGAAATTGTTTTATTTAAACGGGGATAGCAGATCTATTCTATGTGTCATACTTGATCATTTCGCGATATTGCCATATTTTTGCTGAAAGGATTTAGTATAAAAAAACGACGATAAAGATCGCAACTTTTGGTATCTGATTAAAAAGAAGGCTTGCCCCTACCGGAAGTAGCGTGACGTAGTCAGTTGAACATATACGCAAAGTTCCCTATTGTTTACAATGATGGCCGCCAGAAGTGAGAGAGATTCGGACCGAGAAAGCGACGATTTCCCCATTAATTTGAGCGAGGATGAAAGATTTGTGGATGAGTAAAGTGCAAGTGAAGGACTAGTGGGGAGTGGAAGCGATTCAGATAGGGAAGATGCTGTGAGAGGCGGGTGGGACCTGATATTCAGCTGGGAATGACTACAACAGTAAATAAACACAAGACATATATATACTCTATTAGCCACAACACAACCAGGCTTATATTTAATATGCCACAAATTAATCCCGCATAACAAACACCTGGGTGTTTGTTATGCTAGCTACTAGCTCGAGCTAGTTATAGCTCGAGCGGGTTATATGGACGGGATCCCGTATATATAACCCGCCAATACAATTCAAACACCTGCACAACACACACACTCACTCAGCCCAAAGGACCGTTCACCTAACCCAAGGTTCATAAAGCTTATATATTTAACCAAAGTTACGTACGTGACACGCACGTACGGGCAAGCGATCAAATGTTTGGAAGCTCGCGGGTGGGACCTGATATCCAGCTGGGAATGACTACAACAGTAAATAAACACAAGACATATATATAGTCTATTAGCCACAACAGAACCGGGCTTATATTTAATATGCCACAAATTAATCCCGCATAACAAACACCTAAGTGTTTGTTATGCTAGCTCCTAGCTCCTAGCTACTAGCTCGAGCTAGTTATAGCAAGCGATCAAATGTTTGGAAGCGCAGCTACGTACTCACGGTATCGCTTCTGTGTATCCAAATCAAAGTCCTCCTGGTTAGAGTCTCTGTTGTCCGAGTTCTTCGATCTTGACTGCATCTTTCGGGAATGTAAACAAACACCGGCTGTGTTGTGTTGCTGACTTCCCGCGCAAAATATCCGCTTCGCACCGACAACTTTCTTCTTTGCTTGCTCAGCTTCTTTCTCCATAATGCGATGAACAAATTGCAACAGATTCACCAACACAGATGTCCAGAATACTGTGGAATAATGAGATGAAAACAGCTATTTCGTATTGGCTTCAATGGGGGAGCCATACCTCTGTTAAACTGGCTACGTCACGCGCATACGTCATCATACCGAGACGTTTTCAAGCGGGAGTGTGGCGGGAAATTTAAAATTGCACTTTATAAGTTAACCCGGCCGTATTGGCATGTGTTGCAATGTTAAGATTTCATCATTGATGTATAAACTATCAGACTGCGTGGTCGGTAGTAGTGGCTTTCAGTAGGCCTTTCAGATCATAAATTGATGGGAGCCATGACTAACTTGCAGATTCTCCCGGAATTGTTCAAATGTTTTTCTTTTTAATACCTACTTTGCATGCCAGACCAGAAGAAATAATTGTTGAACAAAGAAGAAATAGCCGCCGCCAACAAAAAAGAGCTAGCCGCCTCCGAGGTAGAAGAAATACCTGCCGCCAACAAAGACGACAGCCACCACCAACATAAAGAGCCACCGCCATTGACGAAGAAATAGTTGCCACTAACAAAGAAGAAATAGGCGCCGTCAACAAAGAAGAAATAGCCGCCACTAACACTGAAGAAATAGCCGCCACAAACACAGAAGAAATAGCCGCCGCCAACGAAGAAGAAATAGTCTCCGCCAACAAAGAAGAAACAGCCTCCGTCAACAAGGAAGAAACAGCCGCCGACAACGAAGAAGAAATAGCCGATGACGACAAAGAAGAAATAGGCGCCGCCAACAAAGAAGAAATAGCAGCCAATTTATAATAAATAGATGCCAACATAGAAGAAATAGCTGCCTCCAACAAACAAGATATGGCCAATACCAGAAAAGAAGAAATAGCCGCCACAAACACAGAAGAAATAGCCGCCACCAACGACGAAAAAATAGTCGCCACAAACACAGAAGACATAGCCACTGCTAATGTAGAATAAATAGCCGCCGTCAACAAAAAATAACTAGTTGCCGCCAAAAAGAAGACAGCCACCACCAACATAAAGAGCCACCGCCATTGACGAATAAATAGTTGCCACTAACACAAAAGAAATAGCCGCCGCCAAAAAAAAAGACAGACCTGCTACCAACAAAGACAGCCCTCACCAACATAAAGAGCCACCGCCATCAAAGAAGCCGCCACAAACACAGAATAACCACCGCCAACGAAGAAGAAATAGTCACTGCTAACATAGAATCAATAGCCACCGCCATCAAAGAAGAAATAGCCGCCACTAACACTGAAGAAATAGTCGCCGCCAACGAAGAAGAAACAGCCTCCGCCAACAAAGAAGAAACAGCCTCCGCCAACAAAGAAGAAACAGCCTCCGCCAACAAGGAAGAAACAGCCGCCGACGACAAAGAAGACATAGCCGATGACAACAAAGAAGAAATAGGCGCCGCCAACAAAGAAGAAATAGCCGCCACTAACACTGAAAAAATAGCCGCCACAAACACAGAAGAAATAGCCTCCGCCAACGAAGAAGAAATAGTCTCCGCCAACAAAGAAGAAACAGCCTCCGCCAACAAAGAAGAAACAGCCTCCGCCAACAAGGAAGAAATAGCTACCGACGACAAAGAAGACATAGCCGATGACAACAAAGAAGAAATAGGCACCGCCAACAAAGAAGAAATAGCCGCCACTAACACTGAAGAAATAGCCGACGCCAACGAAGAAATAGCCGACGCCAACGAAGAAGAAATAGCCGCCACTAACACTGAAGAAATAGCCGCCACAAACAAAGAAGAAATAGCCGACGCCAACGAAGAAGAAACAGCCTCCGCCAACAAAGAAGAAACAGCCTCCGCCAACAAAGAAGAAACAGCCTCCGCCAACAAGGAAGAAATAGCTGCCGACGACAAAGAAGACATAGCCGATGACAACAAAGAAGAAATAGGCGCCGCCAACAAAGAAGAAATAGCTGCCACAAACACAGAAGAAATAGCCGACGCCAACGAAGAAGAAACAGTCTCCGCCAACAAGGAAGAAACAGCCGCTGACGACAAAGAAGAAATCACCGCCAGCAAAGAAGAAATAGCCGCCAATGTAGCGAGGACAAACTGTACGGCTTGTGCAGCCCTTTGAGACGCTCGTTATTTAGGGCTATATAAGTCAACTTTGATTGATTGATTGAGTATTTCCAACATCTCAATGATAGACTTCACTGGGCATTTATTTTCATTTCTGCAGAAACGTTGGCACACATGCAAGGTATCACAACACGGTATTGTATGGCTGTCTCCAGCGCGGCCATACCTATGGTTAGTTACCACCAAGAACTGGTCCCCCGGGCGGACATGGTCCTTGGACGGTTGGGAAAGTATCCCAGCTTGGTCAGCAGCAGTGGAAAAGCAGCTTTAGGAACCACACGGACCTCAAAGTGCATGTTGTCCTCGGTGCTGACATGTTTCCATCTCCTTATTAATAACAGGACCTGGTGTGCCTGGCCTACATGTCCACCTCCCGTACCATCCGTGGACCGCCTCTAATTGCTGCGATCGCTGGCCAAAAGCGGCGTCTTTCTCCCCGCATGACGTGCGGGACACAGGGTGACAGTTTATTTAGAGAAATGTCACTATCAATTAGCCGGTCAATATAATGACAATATGGAGGATATATTGCCTCATGCCCTCCGTCACAAGATTGCTGCACAGAAGCAGCCAGCTCCTAAAAACTCTGTGGGCACCAAATAAAACATCTTACTGTGCGTTAGGAAGGCTTGGAATACACCGTCCAGTATATTCATTTACCATAGGGCTGGGCGATGAAACCATATCAGTAGTAGTAAAAAAATGTGTTCAATAAAAGTTTTTTCCCTTCTTTGTCGGACGACTGCGAAAGTATGGAAGCAAGGTCGGTTGTGTGAACAAACCCAGCAGGCACACGACGTTGATACAACGTTGATACAACGTTGATTACACGTACATGTCCTTGAAAACTGACGTTGAAACAACGTTGAAAAATAGTTGTGTTTGTAAATTGAGACATACGTTGGTGTGTAACGTTGGATCCATGCTGTTGGTCGGGAAAGGACCGAATTTCAACGGTCAATTCAACGTCACAACCCGACATTGAGTAAACGTGGTCAAAGAGCATGTTGTTTCAACGTTGTTTGATTGATTGATTGATTGAGACTTTTATTAGTAGGTTGCACAGTGAAGTACATATTCCGTACAATTGACCAGTAAATGGTAACACCCCAATAAGTTTAAATTGATTCATGATACAGATATATACTATCAGATATATACTATCATCATAATACAGTCAATCTCACAAGATAATCACATTGAATTATTTACATTATTTACAATCCGGGGTGTGGAGGGGGAGACGGGGGGGGGGGGGGGGGGTTAGTTTTGGTTGTTATCATCAGTCATCAACAATTGAGAACAGAGAAATGGATATTGGAACAGTGTAGGTCTGACTTGGTAGGATATGGACAGCAAGTAGTGGAGAGAGAGAGAGAGAGAGAGAGAGAGAGAGAGAGAGAGAGAGAGAGAGAGAGAGAGAGAGAGAGAGAGAGAGAGAGAGAGAGAGAGATCAGAAGGCATAAGAAAAAGTAAGAAAAAGTATGCATTTGATTGTTTACATTTGATTATTAACAATCCGAGGAGGGTGTTAGTTTAGGGTTGTAGCTGCCTGGTGAATGTATTTGTATTTGTGTTGTGGAATATTTGGTTGGGAAATGACCAAATTTCAATGGTCAAATCAACGTCAGAACCCAACATTGATTAAACGTCGTCAAAAAGTGTGTTGTTAAAATGTTGTATTTGTGTTGTAGAATATTGGTTGGGAAATGACCAAATTTCAATTGTCAAGTCAGTGTCAGAACCAAACATTGATTAAGCGTTGTCAAAAAGTATGTTGTTTCAACGTTGTATTTCTGTTGTAGAATATTGGTTGGGAAATGACCAAATTTCAATGTTCAAATCAACGTCACAACCTGACATTGAATAAACGTCGTCAAAAAGTATGTTGTTTCAACGTTGTGTTTGAGTACCAGGATATTGGTTGGAAAATGACCAAATTTCAATAATCAAATCAACGTCAGAACCCAACATTGATTAAACATCATCAAAAGTATGTTGTTTCAACGTTGTATTTGTGTTGTGGAATATTGGTTAGGAAATGACCAAATTTCAATGGTCAATCAACGTCAGAACCCAACATTGATTAAACGTCGTCAAAAAGTATGTTGTTTCAACGTTGTATTTGTGTTGTAGAATATTGGTTGGAAAATGACCAAATTTCAATGGTCAATTAACGTCAGAACCCAACATTGATTAAACGTTGTCAAAAAGCATGTTGTTTCAACGTTGTAATTGTGTTGTAGAATATTGGTTGGGAAATGACCAAATTTCAACGGTCAAATCAACGTCAGAACCCAACATTGATTAAACGTTGTCAAAAGGCATGTTGTTTCAACGTTATGTTTGTGTTGTGGAATATTGGTTGGAAAATGACCAAATTTCAATGGTTTTGGTGGAACTTATTTGTAGCTAACAAGGTCCTTATGCTTCATAAAAATTTTTGTTTTGCAAAATTCTAAGGTTGTTTCAGTAGTCGATACCTGGGAATTTGGAGCCTCGATACTTATTTGGTATCACATACTCTAAATAAAAAATACTTGACTTTTGTCTCTCAATTGTGTTTGTTGTTGGCATTTATGGAAGTGATACAAGTTCTGGAGCGTTTCTGCACGCTTTGGTAATGCAAACTCCCTGGACTTGTGGTGGCGGATCTACGATCACACTCGCGTGGTGAATACTTTCATGACTGCTTGTATTTAATTACTAAATAAACGCATTTTACTTTCAACAAATACACTTACTCGCTAAATATACACACTTCCATCAGCTTTTATTTACGAGCGAGGGACAACTCTAAACTCCACATCCACGTGTTGTGTTGTCCAGTGTTGTGTTGTCCAGTGTTGTGTCGTACAGTGTTGTGTTGTCCAGTGTTGTGTTGTCCAGTGTTGTGTTGTCCAGTGTTGTGTTGTGTTGTCCAGTGTTGTGTCGTACAGTGTTGTGTTGTCCAGTGTTGTGTCGTACAGTGTTGTGTTGTCCAGTGTTGTGTCGTACAGTGTTGTGTTGTCCAGTGTTGTGTTGTCCAGTGTTGTGTTGTCCAGTTTTGTGTTGTCCAGTGTTATGTTGTACAGTGTTGTGTTGTCCAGTGTTGTGTTGTCCAGTGTTGTGTTGTCCAGTATTGTTTTGTACGGTGTTGTGTTGTACAGTGTTGTGTTGTCCAGTGTTGTTGTTGTACAGTGTTGTTGTTGTACAGTGTTGTGTTGTCCAGTGTTGTGTTGCCCAGTGTTGTTGTTGTACAGTGTTGTGTTGTCCAGTGTTGTTGTTGTACAGTGTTGTGTTGTCCAGTGTTGTTGTTGTACAGTGTTGTTTTGTCCAGTGTTGTGTTGTCCAGTGTTGTGTTGTCCAGTGTTGTGTTGTCCAGTGTTGTTGTTGTCCAGTGTTGTGTTGTCCAGTGTTGTGTTGTCCAGTGTTGTGTTGTCCAGTGTTGTGTTGTCCAGTGTTGTTGTTGTCCAGTGTTGTGTTGTCCAGTGTTGTGTTGTCCAGTGTTGTGTTGTGCAGTGTTGTGTTGTCCAGTGTTGTGTTGTCCAGTGTTGTGTTGTCCAGTGTTGTGTTGTCCAGTGTTCAGTGTTGACTAAAATAAGGTTTTGATGTACTTTCTGCATGTTGGTATCGTTCTGGCATCAAAGTTGTGATACTTTCGACAACCTTTACTCCATTCATGTTGCCATCCATCTGCAATCAATGTCTTTCAAATGCACACAAGCACTCTGTGTGCCTTTTACACACACACACACACACACACACACACACACACACACACACACACACACACACACACACACACACACACACACACACACACACACAAACACACACACACACACACACACACACACACACACACACACACACACACACAACGCCCCTGATAGCCATCAGCTCCAGGGGCAGCACCACAATGTATTGTTTCAGCCTAGTGCTAATTACTCAGGGTGTTGACCCCTGCTTCAGTCAAAGGCGGAGTAGTGTGTGTGTGTGTGTGTGTGTGTGTGTGTGTGTGTGTGTGTGTGTGTGTGTGTGTGTGTGTGTGTGTGTTGGGGGTTGGGGGGGAAGGGTGACCTGTTAGAGAGGTCGTTGCTGCTGCCAATCAATTGTCACAGTGGATTGGCCAAAACATAACACTGTGAGTCCGGGGCCACAATGACCAAAACATAACACCATGAGTCCGGGGCCACAATGACCAAAACATAACACCATGAGTCTGGGGCCACAATGACCAAAACATAACACCATGAGTCCGGGGCCACAATGACCAAAACATAACAGCATTAGTCCAGGGCCACAAAACATAACAGCATTACTCCGGGGCCACAAAACATAACAGCATTAGTCCGGGGCCACAAAACATAACAGCATTACTCCGGGGCCACAAAACATAACAGCATTAGTCCGGGGCCACAAAACATAACAGCATTAGTCCGGAGCCACAAAACATAACAGCATTAGTCCGGGGCCACAAAACATAACAGCATTAGTCCGGGGCCACAAAACATAACAGCATTAGTCCGGGGCCACAAAACATAATAGCATTAGTCCGGGGCCACAAAACATAACAGCATTAGTCCGGGCCCACAAAACATAACAGCATTAGTCCGGGGCCACAAAACATAACAGCATTAGTCCGGGCCCACAAAACACAACAACATTACTCCGGGGCCACAAAACATAACAGCATTAGTCCGGGCCCACAAAACATAACAGCATTAATCCGGGGCCACAAAACATAACAGCATTAGTCCGGGCCCACAAAACATAACAGCATTAGTCCGGGCCCACAAAACATAACAGCATTACTCCGGGCCCACAAAACATAACAGCATTAGTCCGGGGCCACAAAACATAACAGCATTAGTCCGGGCCCACAAAACACAACAACATTACTCCGGGGCCACAAAACATAACAGCATTAGTACGGGCCCACAAAACATAACAGCATTAGTCCGGGGCCACAAAACAAAACAGCATTAGTCCGGGCCCACAAAACATAACAGCATTACTCCGGGGCCACAAAACATAACAGCATTAGTCCGGGGCCACAAAACATAACAGCATTAGTCCGGGGCCACAAAACATAACAGCATTAGTCCGGGCCCACAAAACATAACAGCATTAGTCCGGGGCCACAAAACATAACAGCATTAGTCCGGGCCCACAAAACATAACAGCATTAGTCCGGGCCCACAAAACATAACAGCATTACTCCGGGCCCACAAAACATAACAGCATTAGTCCGGGGCCACAAAACATAACAGCATTAGTCCGGGCCCACAAAACACAACAACATTACTCCGGGGCCACAAAACATAACAGCATTAGTCCAGGCCCACAAAACATAACAGCATTAGTCCGGGGCCACAAAACATAACAGCATTAGTCCGGGCCCACAAAACATAACAGCATTACTCCGGGGCCACAAAACATAACAGCATTAGTCCGGGGCCACAAAACATAACAGCATTAGTCCGGGGCCACAAAACATAACAGCATTAGTCCGAGGCCACAAAACATAACAGCATTAGTCCGGGGCCACAAAACATAACAGCATTAGTCCGGGGCCACAAAACATAACAGCATTAGTCCGGGGCCACAAAACATAACAGCATTAGTCCGGGGCCACAATGAATGAAGGCTGCTCCTGCTGAAGGTTTGCAGACTTTAAAAGTGGCGAGATGTAAAATACATTTCCATAAATCTAATGCAAAGATGTCCAAAGTGTGGCGCAGGGGCCATTTGCGGCGCGGGGGCCATTTGCAGCCCGCAGTTCCAGTTTTTCCCGCCCACAATATGTCGTCGGAGGGAAAAAACACTGTATAATTGTTGGAAAATAAGAGGAAAAAGGAGGAAAAAATAATATCAAAGCATGCAGGGGCCATTTTGACATTTTTAAAGTTCAAAATCAATATATTGATTTTTCCCCTCAAGTTTGATCCCTGGGACCCCAAAGGGTCTCTGTCATAAATATGTAAAAAGTAAGTCAGATACATTTTTTAAATTACTTTTTTATTATTCAACAATTAAGTCTCTAGATCAGGGGTCACCAACCTTTTTGAAAGCAAGAGCTACTTCTTGGGTAGTGATTAATGCGAAGGGCTACCAGTTTGATACACACTTAAATAAATTGCCAGAAGTAGCCAATTTGCTCAATTTACCTTTAACTCTGTTATTATTTATAATTAATGATATTTATCTTTGTGGAAACACTGATCATCTTAATGATTTCTCACAATAAATATATATAGAAACAGATAAATATCAATATGCAACACTTTATTTTTATATTTTCTCTAAGTGCACATTTTTCAAATTGAACATTTTCAAATGATCACTTCTAAGACAGTCTTGTGAAATCACAATATCCCATTTTAACTAGCTAGCCACTAACATTTTTTAACAAATCATGAATTACTTTGCACCATGTTTGTACAAATAATAACTCATGTAAAACACAAAAGTAAACTCTCCAATTTTTAAATCATGTCACACTTTGAACTGGACACCAAATCTGTTATCTGTTTCTTTGTCAGTTAGTGGGAAGCCTGGCATTGCATGCTGTTAACTAGTGTGTTGTACTCTGGTGTGTAACTTGACACTGCAACTCTGAGTGAGTCTCGCAGATGTGCATCAGTGAGGCGTGTTCTGTGTTTGAAAGGTTTTGTACAAAGAGTATGAATATGGGGGCCTGAAACTTCTCAACCTTGAAGCTATGTGTCTGTCTTTAAAAGCATCAATTGTTCCAAAGATGTATTTAAACATTGAGTGGTACACAAATGTCCTGTTGGACAAAAAACATGTACTGTATCAAAAGAAAGTGTATCCTTTTTTACAAGTGATCCCCTCCCAGAGAGTCTGCTGGGAAACATGGCGGGGTTCATAAAGGAAACAATCCACTCATAGTGGTGTTTTCAATTTGATGTGCCAGAAAAAAGAGAGGATATTTTGCAGCAGTTAATATGGATGAACTCTAATATTGTAATAGATGGAAAGCCTTTCTTTTGTAAAAATATGTTTGAAAGAGGAATAATTTTTGTCAATGATATTATCAATGAGAATGGTAAAATTATGAAGTATGATGAATTTAGAGCTATGTATGGTGATGCTTGCTCAAGCTTTTCATTTTATCAACTAACTGGAGTAATTGGGAAAAGATGGAAACAAATAATTAATTATGGAACTACTAAATTATTAGTTTGTAAACCTCTAATAAGAAATTCTAGTTGGCAAAAAGGAACTAAAATAAATGGAAAAATATATAATTTTTATTTAATAAAGAAATCTTTGAAGGCTGCCTCATACAACACAAATGGAAAATGGGAGGACTTTTTTGACTGCCCGTTGCCATGGGATGCCATATTCAAACTAATCTATAAAACCACTATCGATGTGCAAAATCGTTATTTTCAAATTAAAATTATTTATAACTTCTTACCCACAGGGAAAATGTTAAAATTATGGAATATGACAGAGTCAGATGATTGCCGATTTAGTTGTCAGGAGCCTGAATCCACCCTGCATTTGTTTTGGTATTGTCATATTGTGTCTTTGTTTTGGGTGGAAGTTGAAAAAATGTGTTTAAGGATTGGTTTGTTTATGAAGCTTAATGTGGTTTCTGTTATTTTAGGAGAGTTCATTGACAATCATGATTTAGTCAATTTAATTATAGTACTCTGTAAAATGTTTATTTTTAAGGCCAAAAACAGATATTCACTTAGTATTACTTTCTTTAAAACATGTATTCAGTATTTTCTAACTTTAGAAAGTTACATGGTTGAAAACGATAATGATGCCAAAAAACATTAAAAAAAAGATGAGAAGTCCTCAAAGGCTTATTTTGAAAGTATAATTATGTTTATAGATTATATGATATCTGTTGTTGTGTTCCCTAATTTGAGTGACCTGGACATAATCTGGACTGTACATAAATGCTTATTTTGAAAATGTAATTTTGTTTATAAATTATATGCAATCTGTTGTGTTCCCTAATTTTTTTCTGTGTACATGAATGAAGGTGTGTGTTGCTGAGTCCGACTTGGACATTATCTGGACTGGGCCTGGTTTAAAAAACCCTTTAAACAAATCTAATTTCATTGACAACCTGGTCTGTTGAAGATAAGGCCCTTTTTTAAAAAAATAAAATAAAATAAGAAATAAATAAAAAACATTTTCTTGGATAAAAAAGAAAGTAAAACAATATAAAAATAATTACATAAAAAATAGTAATTAATGAAAATGTTAGTGGACCAGCAGCCTATACAATCATGTGTGCTTCAGGGACTGTGTCCCTTGCAGATGTGTTGTCTATGTTGTGGGAACCAGAATATTGGTAGCAGAAAGAAATAAGCCCTTTTGTGTGAGTGGATGAGTGTGCATGGGGGAGGTTGTTTGGGTTGATGCACTGATTGAAAGTGTATCTTGTGTTTTTTCTATGTAGATTTAATTTAAAAAAAAAAAAAAAAAAAAAAAAAAGTTTTTTAAATTTTTTTTTATTTATTTATTTTTTTTTTAGAACAGGCCCGCGGGCGACTCATCTGGTCCTTACGGGCGACCTGGTGCCCGCGGGCACCGCGTTGGTGAACCCTGCTCTAGATCAACTTCAGATCTGTCAATATAAATAGAATAAAAACTTCAAATGTTTTTTGCCATTTTTGTCAATTTTTTTTATTTATTTTTATTGCAAAAACACAAATTATGCAATATTTCCCCCCCCAAAAAATTTGGAATATTGGATTTGAAGTAAATGGAGCCTTGAATGGATCAATAATTCATAACATAAGGATTTTTATTTTAAAAAAATTGACCAATGAGAGTTAAAAAAAATGAAATAAAAAATAAATAAAATACAATTATTCAGGATCCAAAAGGGTCCCACTCATCAAAATGTTAAAAGTTTTTTTTTACTTTCAACACTTAAATCTTCTTATCAACCTCTGATGTCCGTGGATGATAAGTTTGTATTTATTTATTTTTTGGGGGAAGTTTGTTTTATGCCCTTTTTAGACATAAAAAAACAAATACGCAATATTTTCCCCAAAAATATTACAAAGGGGAATATTTGATGTGATAAATGGAGCCTTAAATAAGTCTATTCATAATAACACTGATTTTGATTCATTATTATTTTTTGACCAATGACAGTTAAAAAAAAAAATAAAATAAAATAAAATTATTCGGGATGCAAAAGGGTCCCACTCATAAAAGTGTAAAAAAATAAGTCATACATTTTTTATCCAACACTTAAGTCTGCATATCAACTTCTGATATATCCATAGATTATACGTTTTTACTTTTTTTTTTTTTTTTTGTGCCCTTTTTGTCATAGAAACATTAGTTTTTTATGGCACCCGCACAAACTATGCAATATTTTCCCCAAAAATATTTCAAAGTGCAATATTTGATGTGAAGTAAATGGAGCCTAAAATAAATCAATTATTCATAACAACATTGATGTTGATTCTTTTTTAGTTTTGGACCAATGACCAAAAATAAAATAAAATACTTATGGATGCAAAAGGGTCCCACTCGTACATCTCCAGATCAACTTCAGATATGTCAATTATAAACTTTAAAAAAAAATAAAAAAATAAAAAGTATTTGTTTTATGCCCTTTTTTGTCAGAGAAAACTTTTTTAAATGGCAAACAAAATATGCAATATTTTCCCACAGAAATGTACAAAGTGGAATATTTGATGTGAAGTAAATGGAGCCTAAAATAAATCAATTATTCATAACAACATTGATGTTGATTCATTTTTAGTTTTGGACCAATGACCAAAAATAAAATAAAATACTTATGGATGCATTACATACATACATCTCCAGATCAACTTAAGATCTGTCAATTATAAACTTTTTTTTTTTTTAAAGTTGTGTTTGTTTTATGCCTTTTTTTGTCAGAGAAAACTTTTTTATATGGCAAACAAAATATGCAATATTTTCCCACAAAAATGTACAAAGTGTAATATTTGATGTGAAGTAAATGAAGCATCGAATGGGTCAATAATTCATAAGATAAGGATTTTAGTTCATTTGTTTTGACCAATGACAGTTTAAAAAAAACGAAATAAGTAAAATAAAATTATTTCAGCTCTAAAAGGGTCCCACTCCTAAAAGTGAGTTATATATATTTTTTGCTTTCAACAAATACATCTTAACTTCTGATAATGACAAGTTTTTACTTATTTATTTGGTTTATTTTATTCCCTTTTTGTCATAGAAACATTTGTTTTTTATGGCAAACAAAATATGCAATATTTTCCCCAAAAATATTTCAAAGTGTAATATTTGAAGTGAAGTAAATGGAGCATTAGATAAGTCAATAATTCATAACAACATTGATTTTTATTATTCATTGTTATTGTTTGACCACTCATAAAAGTGTTAAAAAAATAAGTCATACATTTTTTTTCCAACACTTAAGTCTGCATATCAACTTCTGATGTATCCATAGATTATACGTTTTTATTTAATTTTTATGTTTTTTTTGTTTTGTTTTATGCCCTTTTTGTCATAGAAAACTTTGATTTTTATGGCATACAAAATATGCAATATTTTCCCCAAAAATATTTCAAAGTGGAATATTTGATGTGAAGTAAATGGAGCCTAAAATAAATAAATTATTCATAACAACATTGATGTTGATTCATTTTTACTTTTTGACCAATGACAGTTTAAAAATAATAATAACTAAAATTATTATGGATGCAAAAGGCCCCCACTCATACATCATTTAAAAACAAAAAAAACTACAATTCTTATGGATACAAAAGAGTCCCACTCATACATCTCCAGATCAACTTCAGATCTGTCAATTATAAGCTTTCTAAAAAAAAATGTTTTATGTGTTTCATGCCTTTTTTGTCAAAGAAAACTTTTTTATATGGCAAACAAAATATGCAATATTTTCCCACAAAAATGTACAAAGTGGAATATTTGATGTGAAGTAAATGGAGCATTAAATAAGTCAATAATTCATAACAACATTGATTTTTATTCATTGTTATTGTTTGACCAATAGCAGTTTAAAAAACAAAAACTAAACTAAAATTCCTAGGGATGCGAAAATATTGCATATTTTGCTTGCCATAAAAATCAGAGTTAAAACATAAAAAATAATAAAAAACTTATAATCTATGGATATATCAGAAGTTGATATACAGACTTAAATTTTGGAAAAATATGTATGACTTATTTTTTAACACTTTTATGAGTGGGACCCTTTTGTCAAAAATATTTCAAATTGGAATATTTGATGTGAAGTAAATGGAGCCTAAAATAAATCAATTATTCATAACAACATTGATGTTGATTCATTTTTACTTTTTGACCAATGACAGTTTAAAAATAATAATAACTAAAATACTTATGGATGCAAAAGGCCCCCACTCATACATCTCCAGATCAACTTCAGATCTGTCAATTATAAGCTTTTTTTAAATTTATTTTTTAAATGTTTTATTTGTTTTATGCCCTTTTTTGTCAAAGAAAACTTTTTTTATATGGCAAACAAAATATGCAATATTTTCCCACAAAAATGTACAAAGTGTAATATTTGATGTGAAGTAAATGGAGCATTAAATAAGTCAATAATTCATAACAACATTGATGTTGATTCATTGTTATTGTTTGACCAATAGCAGTTTAAAAAACAAAAACTAAACTAAAATTCCTAGGGATGCGAAAATATTGCATATTTTGCTTGCCATAAAAATCAAAGTTTTCTAAGGGCATAAAACATTAAAAAAAATAAAAACTTATAATCTATGGATATATCAGAAGTTGATATACAGACTTAAATTTTGGAAAAAAAAATATGACTTATTTTTTAACACTTTTATGAGTGGGACCCTTTTGTCAAAAATATTTCAAAGTGGAATATTTGATGTGAAGTAAATGGAGCCTAAAATAAATCAATTATTCATAACAACATTGATGTTGATTCATTTTTAGTTTTTGACCAATGACAGTTTAAAAATAATAATAACTAAAATTCTTATGGATGCAAAAGGCCCCCACTCATACATCTCCAGATCAATTTCAGATCTGTCAATTACAAGCTTTTTTTAAATTTATTTTTTAAATGTTTTATTTGTTTTATGCCCTTTTTTGTCAAAGAAAACTTTTTTTATATGGCAAACAAAAATGCAATATTTTCCCACAAAATTTGAACAAGGGGGAATATTTGACGTGAAGTAAATGAAGCATCGAATACGTCAACAAATCATAACAACATTGATTTTGATTCAATATTATTTTTTGAGCAATGACCGTTTTAAAGAAGAAAAAAAACTTTGAGTCATAAAGTCAACATTGCAACTTTTTCTCGTAAAATATTTGCTATTTTATTCCACTTCTGGTTTGTTTTTCCATTTATTTTATTTAATAGTATTTGTAGAATGTGCCCCGGACCGTTAAATTTTTTTCTCCGGGCCTCAAGTGGCCCGCGTGCCGCACTTCAGACACCCTCAGTTTAGGCCGTATCGTCCGTTCCTACCTGAACAAATGCCACAAAAAAACAACAACTTGCATTTGTGCAGTTTGGCTGTGGAGGTCCCTCCCAGGCCAGTGACACTCTTCACTGCTAATGTAATGCTGTAAAAGGTGAAGACCTCCCCCGGGGGGGCCCGGGGCCAAACAATACCTGTCCACTATGTGGACTCTTTGCAATGCTAAACAGGCCTTCAGCATCACACAAGAGGCCGCTTTCAATCACAATGTCACGGCCATTTGGGGCTCACTGGCCTGGAGAGAACCTACACTATTTTCTCAAGTCCTCAAGAGAAGTGGATTTGTAATATATTTACTGCATAATAATACAAGAGAAGTGTATTTGTAATATATTTACTGTATAATAATACAAAAGAAGTGTATTTGTAATATATTTACTGTATAATAATACAAGAGAAGTGTATTTGTAATATATTTACTGTATAATAATACAAGAGAAGTGTATTTGTAATATATTTACTGCATAATAATACGAGAGAAGTGTATTTGTAATATATTTACTGTATAATAATACAAGAGAAGGGTATTTGTAATATATTTACTGCATACTAATACAAGAGAAGTGTATTTGTAATATATTTACTGCATAATAATACAAAAGAAGTGCATTTGTAATATATTTACTGTTTAATAATACAAGAGAAGTGTATTTGTAATATATTTACTGCATAATAATACAAGACAAGTGTATTTGTAATATATTTACTGCATAATAATACGAGAGAAGTGTATTTGTAATATATTTACTGCATAATAATACAAGAGAAGTGTATTTGTAATATATTTACTGTATAATAATACAAGAGAAGTGTATTTGTAATATATTTACTGTATAATAATACAAAAGAAGTGTATTTGTAATATATTTACTGTATAATAATACAAGAGAAGTGTATTTGTAATATATTTACTGTATAATAATACAAGAGAAGTGTATTTGTAATATATTTACTGTATAATAATACAAGAGAAGTGTATTTGTAATATATTTACTGTATAATAACACGGTGTTTTAGCTACTTGATGGTCCCCAGTCTGACTTTTACTTGCACAACAGTTATCTACTTATTAAATACGGGAGTCCCGATACAGCTTTTTCACTTCAGATACGATATCAGCCTGTATCAGAGTGCATACTTTCATCATTTTGTAGTGTGGAATGTTGGAGAAGGTTTGATCAAGTGAACTGAGTCAGACAGAGAACAATGGCAGCTATGGAAAACTCTAACTTATTTATTATTAACCGTCTGGGATGGATTTATGCTGTCTTTCAGTTAAAGTGGAGTGCTAAGTGTCGGGTTTTTTTTGGTCACAATAAATGGTTCATGAAGTTAAGCTCATGACGCAATAAGTTAAATGATGCGGACACCTTTGTTACTGGATACCTTCTAATTGTGCCTCGGAGACTTTGTATGTATTAGAGATATGCAACTGTAATTACTTGACACTTGTTTATATTCACAAATTAGGCAGCAATATGTTTATTACACATGTCTAGCTTGTGTGCTCTAGGGTGCTTGGCTGTTGAGTAGCTGCGAGCTCCCAGTAGCCTATAGCCGAGCACGTTTACCTTTGGTAAATGACTTTAGTAAAATAGAAGACATGGTGCGCGTACTGTAAACACTTAACTTGCGCACGTGACCCAAATGTGCGGAACTAGCTTTTTATTTGGTTTGGTTTTCTGCGATTGTTTTAACATTTTTGTTTTCAGTAAATAACAGTCTACTCCGTTTATAACCCGGTTACTAGGGTTGACGATCCAACATGATTCTTCATTCAAACTGATATTTGCAATGTATTATTTGGTGTAATAAATATAATGAAACTAATATATATATATATATATATATATATATATATATATATATATATATATATATATATATATATATATATATATATATATATATATATATATATATATATATATATACATTGGTCTGACTACGGTCCGTTTGAAAACATCGTAATATACATTGTAATATATATATATATATATATATATATATATATATATATATATATATATATATATATATATATATATATATATTACAATGTATATTACGATGTTTTCAAACGGACCGTAGTCAGACCAATGTGGTCTATAAATGATGCAAGGCAAGAGCGCTAATGCCACGCCACTTTAGCTCACCCTTTAGAGCACAGCTGTAACTAAACCTGCAGAAAATAGTTCTTCTCAGGTTTCTTTATGTTGACATTTTCACACTTTGCACTATTTTCTTACACTTTATGAAGCATTTCTTACACATTCTTTCATTTTAAGATCTTATAGTTAAGTGTTTAATGTGATTTTGATATTTTGTTGACATTGTTTGAGGGTTTTCACGCTTTTGTTGACGTTTCCTTTCTGCCTTAATAGCTGAGGGATTATAATCAGAGGAAGTTACATGTCTAATAAAATATTTTATTGTCCTGCTTGCTATTAGTCGTAAAAATGTCAATAATTATCGATATAGACCGATATATTAATAATATTTAAACAATTACTGCATAATAAAAAATAATTTCCATAGTTAAATAAGAATAACAGGGCAAATAAATGTTACACAGCCGTTATTTCCTGGCATTAAACCTGCAGAAAATAGTTCTTAGGTTTCTTTATGTTGACATTTTCACACTTTGCACTATTTTCTTACACTTTATGAAGCATCTCTTACACATTCCTTCATTTTAAAAGCTTATAGTTAAGTGTTTAATGGGATTTTAATATTTTGTTGACATTGAGGGTTTTCACGCTTTTGTTGACATTTCCTTTCTGCCTTAATAGCTGAGGGATTATAATCAGAGGAAGTTACATTTCTAATAAAATATTTTATTGTCCTGCTTGCTATTAGTCGTAAAAATGTCAATAATTATCGATATAGACCGATATATTAATAATATTTAAACAATTACTGCATAATAAAAAATAATTTCCATAGTTAAATAAGAATAACAGGGCAAATAAATGTTACACAGACGTTATTTCCTGGCATTAAACCTGCAGAAAATAGTTCCTCTCAGGTTTCTTTATGATGACATTTTCACACTTTGTACTATTTTCTTACACTTTATGAAGCATTTCTTACATATTCCTTCATTTTAAAAGCTTATAGTTAAGTGTTCAAGGTGATTTTGATATTTTGTTGACATTGTTTGAGGGTTTTCACGCTTTTGTTGACGTTTCCTTTCTGCCTTAATAGCTGAGGGATTATAATCAGAGGAAGTTACTCGGTCGGTAGAGCGGCCGTGCCAGCAACTTGAGGGTTCCAGGTTCGATCCCCGCTTCCGCCATCCTAGTCACTGCCGTTGTGTCCTTGGGCAAGACACTTTACCCACCTGCTCCCAGTGCCACCCACACTGGCTTGAATGTAACTTAGATATTGGGTTTCACTGTGTAAAGCGCTTTGTGTCACTAGATCAGGGGTCGGCAACCCACAATGTTGAAAGAGCCATATTGGACCAGAAAAACAAAAACAAATCTGTCTGGAGCCGCAAAAAATTAAAAGCCATATTACATGTGTCATGAGATATACATTTAATTAAGAGGACTTAAAGGAAACTAAATTAGCTCAAATATAGCTACAAATGAGGCATAATGATGCAATATGTACATATAGCTAGCCTAAATAGCATGTTAGCATCGATTAGCTTGCAGTCATGCAGTGACCAAATATGTCTGATTAGCACTTCACACAAGTCAATAACACCAACAAAACTCACCTTTGTGCACTCATGTACAAGGTTAAAAATGTGGTGGACAAAATGAGACAGAAAAAGAAGTGGCATAAAACACGTCCTAGAAAGTCGGAGAAAGTTATGCATGTAAACAGACTATACGGTGAGTTCAAGGACCGCCAAAATAAGTAGGACAAAACGGCGCTCGCCAAATACTTGAATCAGTGAAGCATATTTAATATAAACAGTGTGATTTATAACAATTACGGAGGTTTGTGTCATGTTTGTCCTCCTACAGAAACCATACTAAAACAAAAAAATTGATTTTTTTTTCTCCCCTCATCTTTTTCCATTCTTCATACATTTTTGAAAAATCTCCAGAGAGCCACTAGGGCGGCGCTAAAGAGCCGCATGCGGCTCTAGAGCCGCGGGTTGCCGACCCCCGCACTAGAGAAAAGCGCTATATAAATATAATTCACTTCTCCTGCTGGTTGTCCAAATTAGGCATAATGATGTGTTGATTCCACGACTGTATATATCGGTATCGGTAATTAAAGAGTTGGACAATATCGGAATATCGGCAAAAAGTCATTATCGGACATCCCTATTGGCAAGTATGGCATGACAAGTGTACGTAAACTTTTGACCACCACTGTATATACAACATTCATATCGTCACACAGTTTTCAGTCATTAGAAGTATTACTTTCTACTAGTTTGAGCACTTTAAAGTCAGTGAAAGGGGCAAAGTAGAGAAACAGGTGTGAAATGTAAAGGAAAAGAGAAAGAATGCAGCGAGGGAATAAAAAAAAGGAGGTTTTTCCACTAGAGCCCGCCCCCCGCGGCCTGTGATTGGTCAGAAGAGGCAAGTGGTGCTCTCTGATTGGCCACTAGTGCAGTGCACGGCTTTAATAGTCTGCGCTCTCAGACACAATAAAGTTAGAAGCCGGGCCGCTCGCAGCGTGGACGAGCATCAAGTCGACCCACGGACTCCCACTGGAACTACTCACGCTAACCCCCACCCGTGGATTTATGCACCCCGCGGTTCTTTCAGGATAGTCCGGAGAGAGCGAGTCTGGCCATGCGGGCTTCGATGGTGTCGAGCCTGCTGCTCTTGTCCGGACTCCTGGCGCCGAGCGCCGTGCGCGGCTTCGGCGACGAGGCGGAGGAGATGACCTGCGACCCCATCCGGATCGGCATGTGCCAAGGTCTGGGCTACAACGTCACCAAGATGCCCAACCTGGTGGGCAACGTGCTGCAGTCGGACGCCGAGCTGCAGCTGACCACCTTCACGCCGCTCATCCAGTACGGCTGCTCCGGCCAGCTCAAGGTACGCACGCACGCACGCCGCGTCCGGTGCGGTTTGGGTTTAGGACGGACGCAGATTTTGCCGGACGGCTCTTTTGTGCACGCGCGCACTTTTTTTTTTTAGGGATGCAAATAGCCGTGCGCGTGCGCGCGCGAAGTGGAAAAAAAGAGCTACTTTATAACCAGAATCAGAAATAGTTGAATAATCCCCGAGGGGATTTTCAGCACAAGAGCAGACAAACATTACTAGGGAGACAGAACAGGATCAAACATTACAGGGAGACAGAACAGGATCAAACATTACAGGGAGACAGAACCGGATCAGACATTACAGGGAGACAGAACAGGATCGCCGACGGGTCTGCCACCTTCAATCAATCAACGTTTTACTTATATAGCCCTAAATCACCAGTGTCTCAAAGGGCTGCACAAGCCACAACGACGTCCGCGGCTCAGATCCCGCATCGGGGCAAGGAAAAAACTCAACCTGACGGGCTACAATGAGAAACCTTGGAGAGAACACCCCCCCGGGGCGACCGGCACAATGGACGTCGAGTGGATCTAGTTAATAGTGTTAGAGTCCAGTCCATAGTGGATCTAGTTATTAGTGTGAGAGTCCAATCCATAGTAGATCTAGATCATAGTGTGAGAGTTCAGTCCATAGTGGATCTAGTTAATAGTGTGAGAGTCAAGTCCATAGTGGATCTAGTTAATAGTGAGAGTCAAGTCCATAGTGGATCTAGTTAATAGTGTGAGAGTCAAGTCCATAGTGGATCTTGTTAATAGTGTGAGAGTCCAGTCCATAGTGGATCGAGTTAGTGTGAGAGTCCAGTCCATAGTGGATGTAGTTAATAGTGTGAGAGTCCAGTCCATAGTGGATGTAGTTAATAGTGTGAGAGTCCAGTCCATAGTGGATCTAGTTGATAGTGTGAGAGTTAATTCCATAGTAGCTCTAGTTAATAGTGTCAGAGTCCAGTCCATAGTGGATCTAGTCAATAGTGTGAGTTCAGTCCATAGTGGATCTAGTTATTAGTGTGAGAGTCCAGTCCATAGTGGATCTAGTCAATAGTGTGAGAGTCCAGTCCATAGTGGATCTAGTTGTTAGTGTGATAGTCCAGTCCATAGTGGATCTAGTCAATAGTGTGAGAGTTCAGTCCATACTGGATCTAGTTAATAGTGTGAGAGTCCAGTCTATAGTGGATCTAGTTGATAGTGTGAAAGTCCAGTCCATAGTGGATCTAGTTGATAGTGTGAGAGTCCAGTCCATAGTGGATCCATAGTGTCAGAGTCCAGTCCATAGTGGATCTAGTTATTAGTGTGAGAGTCCAGTCCATAGTGGATCTAACATAATAGTGTGACAGTTCAGTCCATACTGGATCTAGTTAATAGTGTGAGAGTCCAGTCCATAGTGGATCTAGTTAATAGTGTGAGAGTTCAGTCCATACTGGATCTAGTTAAGAATGTGAAACTTCAGTCCATAGTGGATCTAGTTAATAGTTTAAGAGTCCAGTCCATAGAGGATCTAGTTAATAGTGTGAGAGTTCAATCCGTAGCGGAATGATTGATTGATTGATTGATTGAAACTTTTATTAGTAGATTGCACAGTACAGTACATATTCCGTACAATTGACCACTAAGTGGTAACACCCGAATAAGTTTTTCGCGGTCCACGTTAATCAATTCATGGTAAAGTCCAGTCCATAGTCCAGTCCATAGTGGATCTAGTTAATAGTGTGAGAGTCCAGTCCGTAGTGGACCTAACATAATAGTGTGAGAGTCCAGTCCATAGTGGATCTAACATAATAGTGTGAGAGTCCAGTCCATAGTGGATCTAACATAATAGTGTGAGAGTCCAGTCCATAGTGGATCTAGTTAATAGTTTGAGAGGCCAGTCCAAAGTGGATCTAACATAATAGTGTGAGAGTCCAGTCCATAGCGGATTGATTGATTTATTGATTGAAACTTTTTAGTAGATTGCGTCCCCAACTGATGCACAGATGAGTGGTCCACCCCGCGTCCCGACTTTGGACAGCTAGCATATCATCTGCGGTCACCTCATCTATGAGCAGAAAAGAGACGGCAGATCAACTGATCTAAAAGGGGGGTCTATTTAAAGGCTAGAGTATACAAATGAGTTTCAAGATGGGACTTAAATGCTTCTGAGGTAGCATCTCTAACTGTTACCGGGAGGGCATTCCAGAGTACTGAAGCCCGAATAGAAAACGCTCTATAGCCCGCAGACTTTTTTTGGGCTCTGGGAATCACCCGGGCTCGAATTTAACCACGGCAACCGCGGCAATTGCCGCGACCGCCCTCTCATTTGCCGTGATGCCCTAAAAAATTGACCAACATTTGCGGCAAGGTGTTGCCGTGACCGCCCTTGACTCTTTACTTGCTAATGGACAAGGGATGTAATGGTCAACAACATAATGATAAATAAAGATACAACTCCACTTAATGATAAAGGGTAATGACCAAAAGCCCTATAATTGTTGATTCATTTTAAACAACACACTTTCGTCAACAGACCTACATGTCACACTAAGGCTGGCCATATAAACAACGCCAACACTGTCATAAACCTGTGCCATATAGTGAGACCACACTACAAAACAATGACAAACCTATTTCAAGAGGATATTTGCACCGCAACACAACATAAACACAACATAACACGTTCCCAGAATTCCTTGCAGCACCAACTCTTCCGGGACGCTACAGTCATTTTTCCTCGCTTGGATGGAGACAGGTGTGGACAATATTGGAGACACTTGTCCCCACACTAAAAGTATACAGCGAAGGAGAAAAACTGTATGGTGTTGCTTTCATTTTGACAATACAGCGGTCATCAGCTGCTGTGACTTAAGAGTTGTTGAGGTGTGGAAACATGCGGTCACTCCTGTTTTTTCTCGTTGTTGGCCAAACTGTTGTACTGAACCACAAGGGAGCATTAGAGAAGAACTCATCTTGTTTATTAGACTTTATTTTCATTAGGCAAACTGCTTTGTGTTTTATTTTGATATCGAAAAAAGCAAACGCCACATTACTTTAAAAAACATTTGACACATCATTTTGTTAACGTTTTATTGTGTATAGTTAATTCCTATACGGCTCAAACTCTTAAAGATATGTCCCGATACGACATCTACATGTTACGGGTGTAACGGTACACAAAAATTTCCGTTCAGTACGTACCTCGGTTCATTTTCGGTACAGTAAGAAAACAACAAAATGTACATTTATTGGTTCTTTATTTACCAAATTTGTAAACAATGGCTTTATCCTTTTAACATTGGGAACACTATAATAATTCTGCCCACGTTAATCAACATTAAACTGCCTCAAGTTGTTGCTCAGATTAAATAAAATGACAAAACTTTTCTTCTACATATAAAAAGTGCAACATTAAAGGCCTACTGAAATGATTTTTTTTTTATTTAAACGGGAATAGCAGATCCATTCTATGTGTCGTACTTGATCATTTCGCGATATTGCCATATTTTTGCTGGAAGGATTTAGTAGAGAAAATCGACGATAAAGATCGCAACTTTTGCTCGCTGATAAAAAAAAAAGCCTTGCCTGTAGCGGAAGTAGCGTGACGTCACAGGAGCTAGTATTCCTCACAATTCCCCGTTGTTTACAATGGAGCGAGAAAGATTCGGACCGAGAAAGTGACGATTACCCCATTAATTTGAGCGAGGATGAAAGATTCGTAGATGAGGAACGTTACAGTGAAGGACTTGAGAGGCAGTGCAGGACGTATCTTTTTTCGCTCTGACCGTAACTTAGGTACAAGCTGGCTCATTGGATTCCACACTCTCCTTTTTCTATTGTGGATCACGGATTTGTATTTTAAACCACCTGGGATACTATATCCTCTTGAAAATGAGAGTCGAGAACGCGAAATGGACATTCAGTGCCTTTTATCTCCACGACAATACATCGGCGAAACGCTTTAGCTACGAGCTAACGTGATAGCATCGTGCTTTAACTGCATATAGAAACAAAAAAAAATAAACCCCTGACTGGAAGTATAGATAGAAAATCAACAATACTATTAAACCGTGGACATGTAAATACACGGTTAATGCTTTCCAGGCTGGCGAAGGTTAACAATGCTGTGCTAACGACGCCATTGAAGCTAACTTAGCAACCGGACTGCACAGAGCTATGCTAAAAACATTAGCTCTCCACCTACGCCAGCCAGCCCTCATCTGTTCATCAACACCCGTGCTCACCTGCGTTCCAGCGATCGGCAGAAGGACGAAGGACTTCGCCCGATGCGTTTGGCGGCCCGGAGACGTAGGAAGTCAAGGTGAGGTCGGCGGCTAGCGCGGCTAGCGCGGCTAGCGCTCCAACAAAGTCCTCCTGGTTGTGTTGCTGTAGTCCGCTGCTAATACACCGATCCCACCTACAACTGTCTTCTTTGCAGCCTTCATTGTTCATTAAACAAATTGCAAAAGATGTCCAGAATACTGTGGAATTATGAAATGAAAACAGAGCTTTTTGTATAGGATTCTACGGGGTACCATAACTTCCGTTATACTGACTTCGTCACGCGCATACGTCATCATACTGCGACGTTTCAGCCGGATATTTCCCGGGAAATTTAAAATGTCACTTTATAAGTTAACCCGGCCGTATTGGCATGTGTTGCAATGTTAAGATTTCATCATTGATATATAAACTATCAGACTGCGTGGTCGCTAGTAGTGGCTTTCAGTAGGCCTTTAAACAGTTTCAAGTCAACTCATCATGCTTAATTTATTACAGCATTTGGGAAGCCTGAAGTTGATTTTTATTATGTAAATGTTATATTTTTATCAACATGTGATAGCAGGGACCCTGCTATTCTAAACTAGGCTGCTGCTTTACTAATGATTAATGTAACTATGTAGCAATAGGAGAGACTATTCATCCCTGAACACCATGGAGTTCATGTAGGCTTGATGATGCACTTACATTATTATATCAACTATCAGAGACAGAAACTCTTCATTTAACATAATGTCCTTTTTTGCTGCTTCAACACAGAAAAAGGTCAAGTGAAATAACAGACAGACAGGGCTTTGCTGTCCGTAACACACACACACACCCCGCAAAATGAGCTAACGTTACGCTAAAAGCGAATTAGCCTTCACCTCAAGCCAGGACTGCGAGCGAGCTGAGCTGCCGTTTATGTTTCTAGTCCGCATGGATGAGCGAGGATGCGTCCGAGGAGACCGAGTTGTCCGATACCCGCTCATTCAGCCAACTAACTTGATTGCAGCTTTAGGAATAACTATTATTTATTACAGCGTGATTGGGAATTTTTTAAAATTATTATTTATTTTATTTTTCCCCGGGGGGAATTAGGACCCAAGCAGAATTCCACTCCCCCTAGCCCACAGGTGTCAATACGCAAGGCACAGGGGCCAAATCTGGCCTGCCCTATTATTTTATGTGGCCAGTGAAAGCCTGGAAATAATATGCATTAACTAGATGATTCCCGCTTTTCCCGAAAATTCCCAAATTTTTGGGGAAATTCCCTTTGAAATCAATGGGACATTCTTCAAAGTTCCACAACTCCTGCATTTTTCATCTGATTCAAACCGTTCCAACTTCAAAATATTCAGCCTGTTTGAGAATTGTGTGCTCCCTCTCAACAATTCAAAAAAAAAAAAAATTCCAGGATTCCTTCAGCAATTGCCTGTGAATTAATATGCCAGGAAATAACGGCTGTGTAACATTAATTTGCCCTGTTATTATTATTTAACAATGGAAATTATTTTTGTTATGCATTAATTGTTTAAATATTATTAATATATCGGTCATTATCGATAATTATTTATATTTTTATGACTAATGGAACATAAGGAGCAGGAGAATAAAATATTTTATTTGAAATGTAACTTCCTCTGCTTATAATCCCTCCAGGCAGAAAGGAAATGTCAACACGAGCATGGAAAACAAACAATGTCAACAAAATAGTAAAATCACATTGAACACTTAACAATAAGCTCTTAAAAATAAGGAATATGTAAGAAATGCTTCATAAAGTGTGAGAAAATAGTGCAAAGTGTGAAAATGTAAACATAAAGAAACCTAAGAAGAACTATTTTCTGCAGGTTTAATGCCAGGAAATAACGGCTGTGTAACATTAATTTGCCCTGTTATTATTATTTAACTATGGAAATTATTTTTTGTTATGCATTCATTGTTTAAATATTATTAATATATTGGTCATTATCGATAATTATTTATATTTTTATGACTAATGGAACATAAGGAGCAGGAGAATAAAATATTTTATTTGAAATGTAACTTCCCCCTGATTATAATCCCTCAAAGCAGAAAGGAAATGGCAACACAATCATGAAAACACTTAAACAATGTCAACAAAATAGTAAAATCACATTGAACACTTAACAATAAGCTCTTAAAAATAAGGAATGTGTAAGAAATGCTTCATAAAATGTAAGAAAATAGTGCAAAGTGTGAAAATGTAAACATAGAGAAACCTGAGAAGAACTATTTTCTGCAAGTATAGTGGCAGGGAGTTACAGCTGTGCTCTAAAGGGTGAGCGCGGCTAATATTAGCGGTCTTGGTGGGGACGAGCACCTTGCATCATGTACAGACCACATTGGTCTGACTCCGGTCCCTTTGACAAAACCCTAAAACTTTTCCTCTTTTATCCACAAGTTCTTCATTTTGACTTTCTTTTCTCACTCCATGCAAAGAATCAAGCAAACGTGATAGTTGATACTGTCACTTGATTGGCTGTTAGCGTGTCACGTGATCCTTTGTTCACGCGACCAACCTTGCTTCCATACTTCTGCTATCCGACACATTTTTTTATTGATATCGATTACGTGTCTATCGCGACATACATCGATATCATTTTGTTTCCCAGCCCTATAAAAACAATATTTAATGTTGACCAATGCAGCTTTTTTACGACTTTAAACCCTCCCGTCCCCGGTGGGGTGACATTTTCACAACTTAATAACTGGGTATGGCCGTGTTTGGACGTCGAGGTGAAAGAGTTTGAACGCACGGCGGTAAACAAAGTTCTTCAGAGGACATTTGTGTGTGCAAGGCGGACAGAAGGACAAGACCTGCAAACTGCTCTGCTCAAAATTGCCCTGTAAGATTGGCCAACACCCCTCCCTAGCCCCCCGCACACACACACACACACACACACACACACGCACACACACGCACACACACTTTCTTGTATTTATTACCTTCTTGAGACCTCCGAAAAAAGGCCTACGTTTTCAGGACCACCCTTTTTAGATATATAAAGAAGTGTATTTACAACATTAATAATATATACATACTATGCAAATATAAAAAAAGGTTGTTGTGAAAAATGAGGTGGAATTTCACAAGAAAAAGGTCACTATTTCACAAGAAACATTTTGATTTTTGGCAGTATTACAATAAAAGTCGTAATTTTACTAAATTTGACAAGAAAAACTGAACATTTGTGCAATATTATGCTAAAAGTTGTAATTCTCTCAATAACAGTCACAGTTTTACAAGAAAAGCTTAACAATGTGGCAATTTTATGAAAAGAGTCGTAATTTTACTCGACAAAAGTCACACTTTTTATAAGAAAACTTACAAAGTTTGGCAATATTATAATAATAATCGGAATTTTACTTGGCAAAATTATGACACAAGTTATCGTTTTACTCAAAAAAACGTCACTATTTTACAAGAACAAAAAAATTGGCAATATTGCGAGAAAAGTCTGAATTTTATACGACACATGTCACCATTTCGCATTAACAAGTAATAATTTTACATTTAAAAAGTCGCAATTTTACGAGAAAATATTGCAATATTACAGAAAGAATATGAGAAATTGTTCCCAATTTTGTAAGCAAAAAGTCGACACTTTGTGAGAAAAAGACTTTTGTATGCACGTTAAATCAACAAAAAATCCTGACTTTGGAGCAATGTTCACGGACTCTAGTATTTGGCTCCCTATTAGATGGAATGTTATTGGGACCATGATTTATGAATTGTGGCAGTATTATAATAAAAGTCGTCATTTTACTCAACGCAAGTCAAAATTTTACAAGAAAAACTGAACATTTGTGCAATATTATGATAAAAGTTGGAATTTTACTCAATAACAGTCGCAGTTTTACAAGAAAAGCTTAACATTTTGGCAATTTTATGAAAAGAGTCGGAATTTTACTCGACAAAAGTCACATTTTTTATAAGAAAACTTACAAAGTTTGGCAATATTATAATAATAATCGGAATTTTACTTGGCAAAATTATGACAAAAGTTATCATTTTACTCAAAAAAACGTCACTATTTTACAAGAACAACAAAACAATTGGCAATATTGCGAGAAAAGTCTGAATTTTATACGACAAATGTCACCATTTTGCATTAACAAGTAATAATTTTACATTTAAAAAGTCATAATTTTACGAGAAAATATTGCAATATTACAGAAAGAATATGAGAAATTGTTCCCAATTTTGTAAGCAAAAAGTCGACACTCTTGTGAGAAAAAGACTTTTGTATGCACATTAAATCAACAAAAAATCCTGACTTTGGAGCAATGTTCACGGACTCTAGTATTTGGCTCACTATTAGATGCAATGTTATTGGGACCATGATTTATGAATTGTGGCGGTATTATAATAAAAGTCGTCATTTTACTCAACGCAAGTCAAAATTTTACAAGAAAAACTGAACATTTGTGCAATATTATGATAAAAGTTGGAATTTTACTCAATAACAGTAGCAGTTTTACAAGAAAAGCTTAACATTTTGGCAATTTTATGAAAAGAGTCGGAATTTTACTTGACAAAAGTCACAATTTTATAAGAAAACTTTAAAATGTTGGCAATATTATAATAATCTGAATTTTACTTGGCAAAATTATGACAAAAGTCATAATTTTACTCAAAAAAAAACTTCACTATTTTACAAGAACAACAAAAAAATTGGCAATATTGTGATAAAAGTCCGAATTTTAGATGACAAATGTCAACATTTTGCATTAAAAAGTAATCATTTTACCTAAAGTAATCATTTTACGAGAAAGTATTGCAATATTACAGAAGTGGTTAGAGTGTCCGCCCTGAGATGGGTAGGTTGGAGTTCAAATCCCAGCCGAGTCATACCAAAGACTATAAAAATGGGACCCATAACCTCCCTGCTTGGCACTCAGCAACAAAGGGTTGGAGTTGGGGGTTAAATCACCAAAAATGATTCACGGGCGCGGCGCCGCTGCTGCCCACTGCTCCCCAAGGGGATGGGACAAATGCAGAGGACACATTTCACCACATCTAGTGTGTGTGTGACAATCATTGGTACTTTAATCTTTAATCTTTAATCTTAAACAGAAAGAATATGAGAAATTGTTCCCGATTTTATAAGAAAAAAGTCGACACATTGTGAGAAAAAGACTGCTTTTAGTTCATTTATTTTTATTTTTAATTTTTTTCTTTATAATTGGTTTTTAATCTTCATTATTTACTTCAAGTTATTACAGCATGTCTCTATACATATAAATGTATATATATATATATATATATATATATATATATATATATATATATATATATATATATATATATATATATATATATATATATATATATATATATATTATTTTTTTTATTTATTTTTATTTTAAATTGTATTTATTTATTTATTTTTTTAAATTCATTTTTATTTATTTATTTTTTTTTATTTATTTTGGCCACATTTAAATTTCTTACACACACTTTTTATGTATGTTGACCAGAGGGAGAGCACTTAAAATATTTTACACACTTATTTCATATGTTGACGAGAGGGGGAGCACTTTTAAAAGCGACACACAGTCAATTTGGAAAATCCCTCCTTTTTGGGACCACCCTCATTTTGATAGATGCCACCAGCAGGGGTGCAAATAAGACATTGGGACCATGATTTATGTCATCACTTGTTCACACCTCCTCATATGGAAGATACTTTTCCTTCTTCATGTCTCAAGAAGGGTAGGAATACAAGAACACACACACTCACACACAGAGAGAGAGAGAGGGAAGAGGGAGGAAAGGTGAAAGGGAAACCATATCCCCGAACATTTGCTCTAATGGGAGGCTTCCTGGCAAGTAACCAGAGCAGCTTCAGGTGCCGAAAGTGGCCGCTCTCAGTTTACCAACGGTCAGGGAAAACTCCCCAGACATTTCTGCGTCTGAAGCAGGGCACTCAAACTCCCTTTTATTGGGGGCCACATTCCAACTGTGGCTGCTCTCAGAGGGCCACATGTAACCAGTAACAAGCTACATGTAGCTAGGCTAAGTAGCTTAACTACATTTTCCAGTAGCTTCCTGTAGCTTAGCTACTTTTAGACCAGGCCTGAGCAATTATTTGGACTTGGGGGGGGGCAAATTTAGAGAGAAAAAATGTGTTTGGGGGCATGTATATCTATTTTTAGAAACACTAATACAAAACCTCACAATAACGTCTGAATGCTAAAAACGTTATGACAGACCACCTTAAAAATCGGAATGGAATTTTCCTTTTTTTTTTAACTAAATGAGACACCCAGAATGTACATGAAAATAAAGAATGTGGGATTTACAATATTAACTATGAAGGATAAAACACTGAATATTGACAACATATGGAGGTCACACCCCCTCTCCATCCACATATTTTACAATCAAGCGAAACAAAAATGCAACAAACAGCGAAATATGAACGCGAAGGGTAAAAAAAACAAACACACCTACAATCTGATACATCACTAAGCTTTAGAACTTTGTTGTAAAAATCTCCTTCCGCGTCTGTCCCTGACACCCACATTTCAGGCTGGCCTCTGTGGAAACGCTCCCCACCCACACTGCTTGGTGCCTCGTCTGAGCTGCTGTCACTTACATTACCATTGTAACTAATCAGATGACCATAGTAACTAATTAGATTGCTCTAGTACCTAATTAGATTACCCTAGTAACTAGTATATCATGCAGAAGCGCAGATCAATCAATCAATGTTTACTTATATAGCCCTAAATCACCAGTGTCTCAAAGGGCTGCACAAGCCACAACGACACCCTGAGATCCCACATCAGGGCAAGGAAAAACTCAACCCAATGGGATGACAATGAGAAACCTTGGAGGGGACCGCAGATGTGACCCCCCTCTTGGGTCGGTCACATCTAGTCTGAGACTTGGGTCGGTCACATCTAGTCTGAGACTTAGGTCGGTCACATCTAGGCTATGTCTACACCAAGTCATTTAACCCCTTAAACGAATAATTATTTAGCCTAAGCCACACTAACCATCGTTTAAGGTCCCCCTTCTCAGACAAATTTTGACACGGGTAAGCCAGCCGTGTATTTCTTGAATCTCCGGCACATAGCTTTGTATGGACTCATTGATCGTTTACAAAGTGAGTTCGGAGAGGAAGTGACGCCAGACAGACCTCGCCCACACAGGAAGTGACGCCAGAAAGACATAAAGATAGAGGCGGATCATGCAGACATGCCAGTGTTTCACCTTCTTGTACATGTACAGGCGCTTTTGGAAATCACAAATCAATACCTTAGGAGACAGCAACGTACGATTGCAGCTATTTCGGATACAACACATCTCAGACGGCAAGAGAACTTTCAAACAGGCAGCTGTGACTGAAACTTAGGTCGGTCCCATCTAGTCTGAGACTTAAGTCGGTCCCATCTAGTCTGGGACTTAGGTCGGTCACATCTAGGCCATGTCTACACTAAGTCGTTTAACCCCTTAAACGAATAATTATTTAGCCTAAGCCCCGTTTCAGCCACACTAACCATCGTTTAAGGTCCCCCTTCTCAGACAAATTTTGACACGGGTAAGCCAGCCGTGTATTTCTTGAATCTCCGGCACTTAGCTTTGCATGGACTCATTGATCGTTTACAAAGTGAGTTCGGAGAGGAAGTGACGCCAGAAAGACCTCGCCCACACAGGAAGTGACGCCAGAAAGTCATGACAAAGATGAAGGCGGATCATGCAGACATGCCCGTGTTTCTCCTTCTTGTACATGTACAGGCGCTTTTGGAAATCACAAATCAATACCTTGAGAGAAGGCAACGGACGATTGCAGCTATTTCGGATACAACACATCTCAGAAGGCAAGAGAACTTTCGAACTTTCAAACAGTCAACTGTGACTGAGACTTAGGTCGGTCACATCTAGTCTGAGACTTCGATCTGTCAGATATAGTCTGAGACTTTGATCGGTCAGACCTAGTCTGAGACTTTGATCGGTCAGGCCTAGTCTGAGACTTCGATCGGTCAGACCTAGTCTGAGACTTCGATCGGTCAGATCTAGTCTGAGACTTCGATCGGTCAGATCTAGTCTGAGACTTCGATCGGTCAGATCTAGTCTGAGACTTTGATCGGTCAGATCTAATTTGAGACGTAGATTGGTCAGATCTAGTCCAAACGATTGGTGCCAAAAAACCCAATATTTATACTCCAAAAACAAGGAGGATGTGCCTGGGCAAGGATGGTTTCGCCCTACGGTAGTGAGAAAAACAACTGTTGTGATGCAAACGAGCAATCCTAATTGTCAAAGCCAACGACAGTCGTTGAAGTGTAATTTAGCCTTGTTAGCTGAGGTATTGTGTGGCTAGAACGATGGCTGTAGATCAACGACGACCAGTCCAAAATAGTCTGAATCCCCCGCGTAAGCATTCCATTCAGTTGTGAACAAATGGCATTCTGGTCACCTTCTGTGAGCAGAATGTTTCTAACTCCTGTTATTTGTTGGAGGGGGAATTGCAGAGTCTTTTAGGAACGGTAGAAAGGACAGTCTTTAAGATATAGAAGTTTAGGGTTCTTATCTGTTGAAATCCACCGCATGCATGTTCATTTTCAAATTTTTTCAACACCTGTGACCTAAAGTTATTTTAAAAATCAGCCCCTTCCCAACACGCATGGTTAACTTTTCATGCCGGTACCGTTCACATTTGAAACAATACTGTACTGATTCCTGGTACCTAGGAATCGATAATAGTACTCAATGGTACCAATTTTCTGTACTTTTGTTTTTCATAGTAAAATCTCATATTTTATTGCAACATTTTAAAAAATGGCCTGATTGTGAAAACTGCAGATGTTGTATCTTGTTCTGTTATCACATTTCTGAGCATCATTTGCAGGTATGACACTAAGTTGCAGTTCCAAGTCCAAGACATTAGATGACAGAAGTGTATAGTTCATAGTGTGTTGGTCATTTCAGTCGTTGCTGTCTGTTGCACCCCACAAAGTGTTAATACTGTAAGTATTGTACAAGCTGTACGGTTTGCACAGCAAGTCAATTCCGATTTTTTTCCATTATATACAAAATAGTTGACAACCGAGAAGAAAAAAGGTAAAAATTAAATGTTTTAGGAACTCGCGTTCCACCACTCCTGTGTCTGACTGCTCGCCCACAGACATGCTCTTCAAGCAGACTTCAAAGTATCCCGTAAACCTGCCAGAGCCAAAATATTTGTCGTCTTCCTTCTTTAATCTTCTACACCAAATAATTTGGTTCTGAAAAGGTTGACTTTGATTGCACAAAATCCTTGAAGTTGCCACAAATGCTCCAGGACTCAGACCGACTAGAACTGAAGCCATGTTTACTTCCGTAAACACCGCAGTGTGTGAAACATCATGTCCTCAGGGGGGTCGGATTGCATTCACATTAGAAATCACATTTTTATGTGTGTAATATGAACCAATACATTAAACAATCGGATTTGACAAACAAATATGAATTGGACATCCGACCTTGCAGTGTGAACGTAGCCCTCATAAAAATCAAAAGTTAAAATCACTATTGCTAACGCTAATCAGCAGCCTGTCAACAGCAGCCTGTCAATAGCAAAGTCAATGTATATTAGCATCAAGCTGACTTAGGTTGTAGCGTTTTTTGAGTCAATTCCTCTTTTGGCATTGAAAATTGCAACATTACCTATAAGGTAGCTTGGCTGAGTTTGCTCTCAGTGCTGCTGGAGTGATCACCAAGTGTCGAAGAGCGAAGTGTCTGCAACCGGGCGTGACGTCACGCGCAACCCTAAAATAACACGGCACCATTGGATATTACATGAATGGGTGCCCGTTAGGACCATCCATCCATCCATCTATTTTTTTACCGCTTGTCCCGTTCGGGGTCGCGGGGGGTGCTGTAGCCTATCTCAGCTGCATTTGGGCGGAAGGTGGGGTACACCCTGGACAAGTCGCCACCTCATCACAGCTGTTAGGACCAGTATGGAGGGTAATTTGTGTCTTTATTAGGAATTTAAACATTTTTTTTACACTGAATTTTTTTTTTTTTTTACATCAAATTATGCTGACAATTTCATTGAAACATTTTATATATATATATATATATATATATATATATATATATATATATATATATATATATATATATATATATATATATATATATATATATATATATATATATATATATATATATATATATATATATACTGAATTTATGTAACTGAAGCAAGATTTTTTTTTTTTTTTTACATCAAATTATGCTGACAATTTCATTGAACATTTTTAGTTTTTTGACACTGAATTTATGTAACTGAAGCAGGATTTTTTTTATTTTTTTTTACATCAAATTATGCTGACAATTTCATTGAACATTTTTAGTTTTTTTACACTGAATGTATGTAACTGAAGCAGGATTTTTTTTTTTTTTTACATCAAATTATGCTGACAATTTCATTGAAACATTTTAGTTTTTTTACACTGAATTTATGTAACTGAAGCAGGATTTTTTTTTTTTTACACCAAATTATGCTGACAATTTCATTGAAACATTTTTGTATTTTTACACTGAATTTATGTAACTGAAGCAGGATTTTTTTTTTTTACATCAAATTATGCTGACAATTTCATTGAACATTTTTAGTTTTTTTACACTGAATTTATGTAACTGAAGCCAGATTTTTTTATTTTTTTTTTTACATCCAATTATGCTGACAATTTAATTGAACATTTTTAGTTTTTTTTACACTAAATTTATATAACTGAAGCAGGATTTTTTTTTTTACATGAAATTATGCTGACAATTTCATTGAAAAAAATGTTGTTGAAAAATTGTGTGTGTTTAAAAAAATACCATGTCAAAAAATTCTCAGCTTCAAAAAGCAAATACTTACTTCCGGTAAATCAAGACTGAAGCAATCGATCCTGTCTCAGTAGCAGCCAATGAGGTTTAAGTTTGAAGTCACGTGACACGGGTCTTGCAAAGCAACATACAAATGCAGTTCAGCTACCTGGGCATAATCTTCTTAAAACCCATTTTTATTCACTGACTTGTATCCCAGCATGAGACTTTAAACTGTTTTTAACTTTTTTTAACTGCTTTTATCTAACAAATTGTTCTTAAGATAATTTGTATTTGCTTTTTCAATGTGTATTTTACCTCTGTTTTAAATGTTATTGTTTTAGTCTGTCCTTTGCCTGTATATCTTTGTGTTGTACAGCCCTTTGTTCTTCAACTGTGCTTGTTTTTAAAGGGCTTTATAAATAAAGTTGGTATGGTATAATATAGGGGTGTAACGGTACGTGTATTTGTATTGAACCGTTTCAGTACGGGGGTTCCGGTTCGGTTCGGAGGTGTACCGAACGAGTTTCCACACGAACATATTTAGTAGCGTAACGCACGTTGTGTAAACAATGCACACCGAGGCACAACACATTGCCGTGTGTTGTGCCTCGGTGTGCATTATTTACTCAAAATGCCGGACATTTGAGGCATTTAAGAAACTCCGCCCTGACAGCTCAGCAAAAGAGGACATGTCCGGTGAAAAGAGGATGTATGGTCAGTCTATCCTAGCCCGTTAGCGGCATGCTAGCAGTTAACGGGCTAGGATAGACTGACCACACGTCCTCTTTTCACTGGACATGTCCTCTTTTGCGGAGCTGTCAGGGCGGAGTTTCTTAAATGCCTCAAATGTTCTGCATTTTGAGTTAGGGTTGCGTGTATTTTCAATGTACGTTCAGGGTTAAGAAGGGGTTAAAAACAAAACAAATTGTGCACGCAGCGGCATTGGTGAGGGAGGGGCAGAGACAGAGAGAGAGAGAGAGTTATGATAAACGCGCATGCGTCGCCAGGCTCTGCTTTTTATCCATAGATTTATCACATTTAATGTTTTATCTATAGCAGGGGTGTCAAAAGTGTGCCCCGGAGGCCATTTGCGGCCCACAGCTAATGTTTTAAAGGCCCACGGCACATTCTAAAAATACTATTAAAATAAACAAAAACATAACAAAAGTGAAATAAAAAAGCTTAAAGGTTAAACGTAGTTTAGAAAAAGTTGCAATGTTGACTATTGTTGCGTTGACCAGCATTCCTCCAATGGGGAATTCAAATTGCTAGTCTCTCCCAGATTCTTTTCATGGCAATAAGCTGATGTTTATATTCAATCAACAGGCAGTAGTTTGTATTTTGTGGTTTATTCTCCAAGCTTAGAGGACAAACGTGAGACCAATCTAGTACCCCAGCGTTCCCCAGCCCGGTCCAGATCGGTCTAGCTCGGTCTCCCCTCCAACCCCCGGAAGTCCCGTGATCTTCCCTCTGTCCCTCGCCCCCACTCCCTTTGTTTAGACTACTCCGAGTTATCTCTACTCTGACACATTCCAATCTAGAAGGCCAACACCTTACTATGAGACTCAAAAGAAGGAAGAATACTAGCTATTCGTTATATGACTATAGGAGTTTAGAAAGAAGTAACACTTAAATATGGATATGATTCTGATCTGCTTCCCACACTAATAAAACAAAGCTGGTTTTTTTTTCATTTTAACTGTCATTGCTCAAAACATAATATTGAATCAAAATCAATGTTATTATGAATTATTGACCTATCCAAGGTTCCCATTACTTCACATCAAATATTCCACTAAGAAAAATATTTTTGGTGGAAGATTTTGCAAATTTGGTAAATAATTAACCAATACATTTATATTTTGTTGTTTTCTTACTGTACCGAAAATGAACCGAACCGTGACCTCTAAACCGAGGTACGTACCGAACCAAAATGTTTGTGTACCGTTACACCCCTAATAGAAATGGTTCCAATGGTTAGAATCTGCAATGGAATTTTTATACATTGGAATTTTGAAACACGCATTTTGCTAACAATTATTTTTCTCAATGAAATTGTCAGCATAATTTCATGTAAAAAAAATAAATAAATCAGTTCACAAAATTCAATTGCAAAAAATTCAGTGTCAAAAAAAAACTTTCGTAATAAGGACACAATGAACCTTTATAGATCAGCGGGGTTTCGATTTGTGCCAAAAAACAAAGTACTGACACGCTGTCAACAAGTTGAGCTCACATAAAATAAACGGTAATAAGACTTTTTGAAAGCAGGACGACGACGCCAAACATCTCTCGCATTCTGAAACGGCCGAAGTTCATTCTTGAAAATGTCTTGCGTCTGTGACCCGGACTCAGATCTATTTCAAAACGGTTGCCATGGGACAGAAAACGGAGCCTCGGATTAAAGGGATTATGAAGCATTACATGGCCCATGCCCCTTGTGGTTACTCCACACGTTGTTGTTGTTAAGTTCAAGTACCAATGATTGGCACACACACACCAGGTGTGGTGAAATTTGTCCTCTGCATTTGACCCATCCTCCTGTTCACCCCCCTGGGAGGTGAGAGGAGCAGTGAGCAGCAGCGGTGGCCACGCCCGGGAATCATTTTGGTGATATAACCCCCATTCCTACCCTTGATGCTGAGTGCCAAGCAGGGAGGTAATGGCTCCCATTTTTATAGTCTTTGGTATGACTCGGCCGGGGTTTGAACTCACGACCTACCACTCTAACCACAAGGCCACTGAGAAGGTTGTTTTTTTGGAGACACACACTTGTCGCTTGTGTTGACTCAAGTTGTTCTTTTTCCAGTTTGAAGTGAAAATATACAATGGATGAAGATGATGTCATGGAGCACAGCATGGATGTAAACGCCTCAATTCGGTTTCAGCCGTATGGGAACGTTTGACAATAATCTCTCTCTTTTTCCTTAGTTCTTCCTGTGCTCGGTCTACGTGCCCATGTGCACGGATAAGGTGCCCATACCCATCGGCCCGTGCGGGAGCATGTGCATGTCTGTCAAGAGGAAGTGTCTGCCGGTTCTTCAGGAGTTCGGCTTCATCTGGCCAGAGGTGAGTCGGAAATAGAGATGTCCGATAATATCGGTCTGCCGATATTATCGGCCGATAAATGCGTTAAAATGTAATATCGGAAATTATCGGTATCGGTTTTTTTATTATCAGTATCGTTTTTTTTGGTTTTTTTTTTATTTTTTTTAATTAAATCCACATAAAAAACACAAGATACACTTACAATTAGTGCACCAACCCAAAAAACCTCCCTCCCCCATTTACACTCATTCACACAAAAGGGTTGTTTCTTTCTGTTATTAATATTCTGCTTCCTACATTATATATCAATATATATCAATACAGTCTGCAAGGGATACAGTCCGTAAGCACACATGATTGTGCGTGCTGCTGGTCCACTAATAATACTAACCTTTAACAGTTAATTTTACAAATTTTCATTAATTACTAGTTTCTATGTAACTGTTTTATATTGTTTTACTTTCTTTTTTATTCAAGAAAATGTTTTTAATTTATTTCTTATTTTATTTGATTCATTTTTTTAAAAAGTACCTTATCTTCACCATACCTGGTTGTCCAAATTAGGCATAATAATGTGTTAATTCCACGACTGTATATATCAGTTGATATCGGTATCGGTTGATATCGGTATCGGTAATTAAAGAGTTGGACAATATCGGCATATCGGATATCGGCAAAAAGCCATTATCGGACATCCCTAGTCGTAAACATCCGTGAATGTCATGATTTACGGCCACACTTCACCCGATCGTCTCGCAGACGGGCATCGGACATTTTCTAGCATCCAACGTCCAACAAGTCTTCCCTCAACCAAGACCTTAATCAATCGTCTGCGACGGGAAGCTGACAAGCCAAATACTAGAGTCCGTGAACATTGCTCCAAAGTATGGATTTCGTGTTGGTTTATATATACAAAAATAAACATTGACATGTGCACAGGCAGTAATATATGATAAAAAAAACAAGGCGGCAGCTAAAGGACTTCCTTGCTCATCCCATAGGAAAAACCCGCCAAGTGAACAGCTGATTTTACTACCTCAGGCGCTGACGTAAGACAACCATGTGACTCGTGTCCCAAATGTGACCCTAGGATGGACAAGTACGACGGTACTAAGACTATAGTGGCCATAAACAGTTAGCTTCTACAGCTGGGGTGCACAAAGTGCGGGACGGGGCCATCTGTGGCCCGTGACTCGTTCGTTATTGGCCCTTATAGGCACATTACCAAAATAAAAACACGCATAAAAACTGGGTAAACAGCAAGTGTTGACATCAGCCAATAAAAACACAAAGCTTTGTATACTAAAAACAAACAGACAAAAAAAAAAGTATGTATATTTGTATATACACACACAAACCACAGTTGACGCAGGGGTAGATCTTGCCTTGGTTTTTGGCCGAGACCAGGGATATTGGGCTAGAAAAGATTGGCGACCGCTGATTTACGGTATTACTGATAAACTGCAGTAAAACTCCCGACAGTTACTCTCATCGTTGTTAATCATACAGAAACGTGATCGATAGCCATACTTTGATAAACTCAGATCGGTGATACTGCTTTTTTTATTGGAGAAGCTGCGGCCTGCCACCATGGCCCCCTCCTCCCCTCTGTTGCTAGATATCTCAAGATGTACGTTGTAATATGTATATGTGCAGTGTTTCCCATAAACTGCCAAGATACCTGTGGCGGTGGGGGCGTGGCTATGGGCGTGGTCACCATGACATCATCGAGTAATTTGCATAATTTACTACAATGATTTGATTTTCTCTAAAAAGGCTCAAAAAATGTATACTTACTAATTAATAATAACAGTTTTGTTTTAAACGTCCATCTATCCATCCATCCATCCATTTTACAATATAATTACAACACTTTATGTACATATTTATATACAGATTTGAACAATAAGTTATTCACTGAAATATATTTATTAATTGTGGTTCTTACAAAAAATATATCTTATAAAATATAAAAGCTAAAATGTCTCAAAGCTCTGCCCCTTTAATTAGTGCATACTAAATCATTTAACTTTAGCCTACTACTACAACCATATTATTTACCAGCAACATAAAGTGAAACAGAGGCAGAGGTGTCCTGCCACAGTCAGTAACAAATAAACAGAAAACAGTAGTGGTGGTAGATAGACACAGAGCTTCATCAAACATCTGATCCACTGAACAAAGAGCTCCAAAAATCTTGAACTTTAGACTGCCATCAGTTTTACTCCCTACACTTAACCATGTGTTTCCTACTGCCTATAGACTTTGCACCCTTTGTTGTATACACATGTTGTGTTTCTAATATAAATACATTTAATAAAGTCAAATACAAATAAGGCAACAAGAGAAGTATCCTACACTTCTCTTTTGTAAAGTAAATCTGAACAGCCGATATGGGCATCTACATCAACTATATGATTTGCCTGAGAAGCTGGAGAGGACAAAAAAAAATAAATAAATATATATATATATATATATATATACATTTATTTTTATTTATTTTTATTTTTAATTTTTATTTGTGGCGGACGTAATTCTTTCTTGGCGGGCTGCCACAAATAAATGAATGTGTGGGAAACACTGATGTGCTTTGCTATGGAGGTTTTTACCCCTCTCCAGACTGGGCCCCCTTAGGAGCCCAGTCTGGATTGTATTTTTTTACTCATCCTTCCCCAGCGTTGACCTTTTTCCCATCTTTTACGGGGCGCCTTGTGGCAACCCATCAGCGTTCCTGTTCTGTAACCCTGTACACTGTTTGTCTGTCTAATCTTGAACGGGTTTGTGCTTAAAACAAAGTTTCGTTGTACTTGTGCAATGACAATAAAGACCTATCCTATCCTATCCTATCCTAAGCAAGCTCGGGGTGCTCATGCCTGGCTAGCCAAAATGCTAACGTGAATGCAAGAGACATTAACGTCTTTCCCCATTAAGAAACGACATTCACCAATCTGAACTTATAAAAACACATTGCTGTCCAAGCAGCTAAGCTATTTAATTGTGCGAATCGAATAGGCTTGCACGATGTTGACAATATACGATACAAATTAAAATTTGGCCGACGATGGACCTTTTAATATCAGCGTTCTATCGTGATGCATGTTGAAGACACATTCTAGCTGTGTCCGCGCACATTTTACAGCCACAATCGAACAAAGGCGTCCTCAACAAAAAAGCTGTGGTAAATATTTATATTACTTAAAATAAAACTGGGTTTGTTTAATAAAATTCTACTACATCAACAATATGATTTGTCTGAGTGGCTGGACAGGAGAGATAAAAAAAATAATTACATTTTTTTTTTATTAAAAACACCATACTGCCATCTAACTTATTGTCATACTTGCAAATGAGACTCAGAAGTGTAATAAAAAAACAAGATATACAGTAACTCAGCAGCAGTTATCATAATCAGCAATTTTTTAAATGAATTATTAAAAACATAACACACACAAAAGTACCAAAAATTGGTACTGTTAAGTACCAATAATTTTCAGGTACTGGAAAGTTGCCAGAGTATTGATTCAAATGTGAACGGTGCCCATTCCTAATTGTGATACGTATGGTATCGCAAAGACAGTATTTTCCAGACTATAGAGCTCACTGGCGTATAAGCCCCACCTACCAAATTTTTGAAGAAAAAAATAATTTTTCCATATATTAGCCGCACCGGACTATAAGTCGCAGATATATACGTTGTGAAATGAGTTATTTATACAGAAAGATTTTGTAAATGTTTATTTACATACCTTAATTGTTTCCAAACGGTGTTTGTAACAAGGCAGTTAAACGGCTGATCAAACAAAACAGAAGTCATGGTCATGGAAGCTAGCTCTCCAATCAGCCAAACAGACTCAATAACTACACAGTGACATTTTAGTGAATTTCCAAAACTGAATCAACACAAAAAGAATGCCATTGTAAGGTAATACTATAAACCTTTTAGCATATTAGCTAATGCTAACAACGCTAGCTTCATTACATTAGGATAGCGCGTACAAATATGCATGAAAACACTCCTACAGACATCACACATGGGACGGTTTAGTAAGTAAGAATTGTTTTAGTTATATTGTTAAACTTACAAACGTCGCTTGGAGTGATGAATGAAGAATCCAAACGAGCAGAAACGCTATGGAAGCGGCATTTGTACTTCCGGTTGAAAGTCTGACAGAAGGGCAACGCAGCACCTGCAGCACAAACAATAACACACCTTTTCAATGTCTTTGCTTGCTTGTTTTTTTAAGAAGAACTATTCGCATTATGGCCGTCAGCGCACCGTTTTATAAGCCGCAGGGGTCAAAGCATAGGAGAAAAAAATAGCTGCTTATAGTGTGGAATTTACGGTAGTTCTAATAAACATATTTAAACACACAAATAAAAAAGAATATAGTTTTTAAGAAGCTCGAACAATATAAGAAAGTACATTGTATGTATTTCATATGTTTTTAAATAAAACTTGGTGTGTGTTAAAGCAGTGGTCCCCACCCACTGGGCCGCGGCCCGGTACCGGTCCGTGGACTGATTGGTACCGGGCCGCAGCCGCACAAGAAATTAAAAAATATATATATATATTTTTTTTTTAATTACATCAACATAAAAAACACAATATATACATTAAATATCAATATAAATCAATACAGTCTGCAGGGATACAGTCCGTAAGCACACATGATAGTATTTCTTTATATAAAAAAAAAATAATAATAATAATAATTTTTTTTACTACCCCCCCCCCCCCCTCCCCCCGGTCCGTGGGACAAATTTTCAAGCGTAAGTACAAAAAGGTTGGGGACCACAGTGTTAAAGTACTTTTTGGACACATTACAAACACATCAGTTTGCACATTTGATGGCAGCTGCTCGTTTTTCTCTCGCTGACAGAAATGCGTAACTTTCTCCATCGCCTTCCCCTTTGCAGGTGCTCAACTGCAGCCTCTTCCCGCCTCAGAATGACTACAACCACATGTGCATGGAGGGCCCCGGGGACGAGGATCCACCCTATCACCCCATCCGTCACCCTCCCCACCAGGAGGAGTGTCAGGCCCTAGGGTCCGCACCCGACCAGTACGTCTGGCTGAAGCAGGCCGACAGATGTGCTCTCCAGTGCGGCTACGACAGCGGCCTGTACAGGCGGGGGGCCAAAGTCTTCACCGACGCCTGGATGGCGGTGTGGGCGGTCCTCTGCTTCCTCTCCACCACTTTGACCGTGCTGACCTTTCTCTTGGATTCACAACGATTCTCCTACCCTGAGCGGCCCATCATATTCCTGTCCATGTGCTGCAATTTGTACAGCGTTGCCTACCTGGTAAGTACGCCCGTCCCAGACTGATCCCGGGTTTTAGTGGCCTGAATATGTAAATAAATGTACAGGGGCACTACCTTAGCAACATTAGATGCAATGGGAGATTGTTGGAAACTGACCAACACGGATGCATTAGTGCAGGCCTGTCCAAAGTGTGGCCCCGGGGCCATTTGCAAAAAAACAAATAACTAGATGAGGCAATTCCTGAAGGAATGGAGTGTGGATGCTCCAATTCTGACGAACTGAAATGCTAACAGAATGTAGTATGAATGTAAGAATTGTTTGAATGTTGGAATGTGTTGAATGTTGAAGATTTAGAATTTCCAGGAAAACTGGAATATGGTTTGGAACTTGGCAAAGTGTTAGTTTGCATGTCCAGGATGAGTGGAATGTGTTGACGTTGGAACGGTTTGAGTAGGTGCGAAAAATGTATGATTTGTGGATCTTGGAGAAATGTCCCATTCATTTCAACGGGAATTTCATGGAAATTTGGTAAATTCGGGAAAAGCTGGAATTTAAAAAAAAATGTGAATGGAATTTTTCAAATCGGTCGAGAAATGTTTAAGTAGTCACATTTTTAATTTGAAAAATGGAATTATGGAATTCCTGGAATTTGGGGAAAACCGTGAATTTTTCCAGTTCAAAAAACAACATTGTTTTTTTATTCTGATGAAGAGGAATGTTTTGACGGTGGAAGTGGGTTGCAAAACGTGGAAGGAGTAGTCGCAAGAATAAAGAGTGAATAAAGGGGTTGAAAAAAGGGATTTACGGGTATTCCTGGAATTTTTTTGAACTTGAAAAAATTATACTGTAGTTTGAATGTTCAGGATGAGTGGAATGTGTTGACGTTGGAACGGTTTGAATAGGTGCAAAAATGTATGATTTGTGGATCTTGGAGAAATGTCCCATTCATTTCAACGGGAATTTCATGGAAATTTGGTAATTTCAGGAAAAGCTGGAATTTTTTTATAAATGCTAAAAAAAAAATGTGAATGGAATTTTTCAAATCGGTCGAGAAATGTTTAAGTAGTAACATTTTTAATTTGAAAAATGGCATTATGGAATTCCTGGAATTTGGGGAAAAACGTGAATTTTTCCAGTCCTGATTAAGAGGAATGTTTTGACGGTGGAACGGTTGAAGTGGGTTGCAAAATGTGGAAGGAGTAGTCGCAAGAATAAAGAGTGAAAAAAGGGGTAGAAAAAATGGGATTTCTGGGAATTCCTGGAATTTCTTTGAACGTGGAAAAATGATAGTTTGAATGTTCAGGATAAGTGGAATGTGTTGAAGGTGGAACAGTTTGAATAGGTGCAAAAATGTATGATTTGTGGATCTTGGAGAAATGTCCCATTCATTTCAACGGGAATTTCATGGAAATTTGGTAAATTCGGGAAAAGCTGCAATTTAAAAAAAAATGTGAATGGAATTTTTCAAATCGGTCGAGAAATGTTTAAGTAGTCACATTTTTAATTTGAAAAATGGAATTATGGAATTCCTGGAATTTGGGGAAAACCGTGAATTTTTCCAGTTCAAAAAACAACATTGTTTTTTTATTCTGATGAAGAGGAATGTTTTGACGGTGGAAGTGGGTTGCAAAACATGGAAGGAGTAGTCGCAAGAATAAGGAGTGAATAAAGGGGTTGAAAAAAGGGATTTACGGGTATTCCTGGAATTTTTTTGAACTTGAAAAAATTATACTGTAGTTTGAATGTTCAGGATGAGTGGAATGTGTTGACGTTGGAACGGTTTGAATAGGTGCAAAAATGTATGATTTGTGGATCTTGGAGAAATGTCCCATTCATTTCAACGGGAATTTCATGGAAATTTGGTAATTTCAGGAAAAGCTGGAATTTTTTTATAAATGCTAAAAAAAAAATGTGAATGGAATTTTTCAAATCGGTCGAGAAATGTTTAAGTAGTAACATTTTTAATTTGAAAAATGGCATTATGGAATTCCTGGAATTTGGGGAAAAACGTGAATTTTTCCAGTCCTGATTAAGAGGAATGTTTTGACGGTGGAACGGTTGAAGTGGGTTGCAAAATGTGGAAGGAGTAGTCGCAAGAATAAAGAGTGAAAAAAGGGGTAGAAAAAATGGGATTTCTGGGAATTCCTGGAATTTCTTTGAACGTGGAAAAATGATAGTTTGAATGTTCAGGATAAGTGGAATGTGTTGAAGGTGGAACAGTTTGAATAGGTGCAAAAATGTATGATTTGTGGATCTTGGAGAAATGTCCCATTCATTTCAACGGGAATTTCATGGAAATTTGGTAAATTCGGGAAAAGCTGGAATTTAAAAAAAAATGTGAATGGAATTTTTCAAATCGGTCGAGAAATGTTTAAGTAGTCACATTTTTAATTTGAAAAATGGAATTATGGAATTCCTGGAATTTGGGGAAAACCGTGAATTTTTCCAGTTCAAAAAACAACATTGTTTTTTTATTCTGATGAAGAGGAATGTTTTGACGGTGGAAGTGGGTTGCAAAACGTGGAAGGAGTAGTCGCAAGAATAAAGAGTGAATAAAGGGGTTGAAAAAAGGGATTTACGGGTATTCCTGGAATTTTTTTGAACTTGAAAAAATTATACTGTAGTTTGAATGTTCAGGATGAGTGGAATGTGTTGACGTTGGAACGGTTTGAATAGGTGCAAAAATGTATGATTTGTGGATCTTGGAGAAATGTCCCATTCATTTCAACGGGAATTTCATGGAAATTTGGTAATTTCAGGAAAAGCTGGAATTTTTTTATAAATGCTAAAAAAAAAATGTGAATGGAATTTTTCAAATCGGTCGAGAAATGTTTAAGTAGTAACATTTTTAATTTGAAAAATGGCATTATGGAATTCCTGGAATTTGGGGAAAACGTGAATTTTTCCAGTCCTGATTAAGAGGAATGTTTTGACGGTGGAACGGTTGAAGTGGGTTGCAAAATGTGGAAGGAGTAGTCGCAAGAATAAAGAGTGAAAAAAGGGGTTGAAAAAATGGGATTTCTGGGAATTCCTGGAATTTCTTTGAACGTGGAAAAATGATAGTTTGAATGTTCAGGATAAGTGGAATGTGTTGAAGGTGGAACAGTTTGAATAGGTGCAAAAATGTATGATTTGTGGATCTTGGAGAAATGTCCCATTCATTTCAACGGGAATTTCATGGAAATTTGGTAAATTCGGGAAAAGCTGCAATTTAAAAAAAAATGTGAATGGAATTTTTCAAATCGGTCGAGAAATATTTAAGTAGTCACGTTTTTAATTTGAAAAATGGAATTATGGAATTCCTGGAATTTGGGGAAAACCGTGAATTTTTCCAGTTCAAAAAACAACATTGTTTTTTTATTCTGATGAAGAGGAATGTTTTGACGGTGGAAGTGGGTTGCAAAACGTGGAAGGAGTAGTCGCAAGAATAAAGAGTGAATAAAGGGGTTGAAAAAAGGGATTTACGGGTATTCCTGGAATTTTTTTGAACTTGAAAAAATTATACTGTAGTTTGAATGTTCAGGATGAGTGGAATGTGTTGACGTTGGAACGGTTTGAATAGGTGCAAAAATGTATGATTTGTGGATCTTGGAGAAATGTCCCATTCATTTCAACGGGAATTTCATGGAAATTTGGTAATTTCAGGAAAAGCTGGAATTTTTTTATAAATGCTAAAAAAAAAATGTGAATGGAATTTTTCAAATCGGTCGAGAAATGTTTAAGTAGTAACATTTTTAATTTGAAAAATGGCATTATGGAATTCCTGGAATTTGGGGAAAAACGTGAATTTTTCCAGTCCTGATTAAGAGGAATGTTTTGACGGTGGAACGGTTGAAGTGGGTTGCAAAATGTGGAAGGAGTAGTCGCAAGAATAAAGAGTGAAAAAAGGGGTAGAAAAAATGGGATTTCTGGGAATTCCTGGAATTTCTTTGAACGTGGAAAAATGATAGTTTGAATGTTCAGGATAAGTGGAATGTGTTGAAGGTGGAACAGTTTGAATAGGTGCAAAAATGTATGATTTGTGGATCTTGGAGAAATGTCCCATTCATTTCAACGGGAATTTCATGGAAATTTGGTAAATTCGGGAAAAGCTGGAATTAAAAAAAAAATGTGAATGGAATTTTTCAAATCGGTCGAGAAATGTTTAAGTAGTCACATTTTTAATTTGAAAAATGGAATTATGGAATTCCTGGAATTTGGGGAAAACCGTGAATTTTTCCAGTTCAAAAAACAACATTGTTTTTTTATTCTGATGAAGAGGAATGTTTTGACGGTGGAAGTGGGTTGCAAAACGTGGAAGGAGTAGTCGCAAGAATAAAGAGTGAATAAAGGGGTTGAAAAAAGGGATTTACGGGTATTCCTGGAATTTTTTTGAACTTGAAAAAATTATACTGTAGTTTGAATGTTCAGGATGAGTGGAATGTGTTGACGTTGGAACGGTTTGAATAGGTGCAAAAATGTATGATTTGTGGATCTTGGAGAAATGTCCCATTCATTTCAACGGGAATTTCATGGAAATTTGGTAATTTCAGGAAAAGCTGGAATTTTTTTATAAATGCTAAAAAAAAAATGTGAATGGAATTTTTCAAATCGGTCGAGAAATGTTTAAGTAGTAACATTTTTAATTTGAAAAATGGCATTATGGAATTCCTGGAATTTGGGGAAAAACGTGAATTTTTCCAGTCCTGATTAAGAGGAATGTTTTGACGGTGGAACGGTTGAAGTGGGTTGCAAAATGTGGAAGGAGTAGTCGCAAGAATAAAGAGTGAATAAAGGGGTTGAAAAACAGGATTTACGGGTATTCCTGGAATTTTTTGAACTTGGAAAAATTATAGTTTGAATGTTCAGGATGAGTGGAATGTGTTGACGTTGGAACGGTTTGAATAGGTGCCAAAATGTATGATTTGTGGATCTTGGAGAAATGTCCCATTCATTTCAACGGGAATTTCATGAAAATTTTTGTATCTTCGGGAAAAGCTGGATTTTTTTTTAAAATGCTAAAAAAAATGTGAATGGAATTTTTCAAATCGGTCGAGAAATGTTTAAGTACTAACATTTCTAATTTGAAAAATGGTATTATGGAATTCCTGGATTTTGGGGAAAACCGGGAATTTTTCCCGTTCAAAAAACAACATTGGTCTTTGTCCTGATTAAGAGGAATGTTTTGACGGTGGAACGGTTGAAGTGGGTTGCAAAATGTGGAAGGAGTAGTCGCAAGAATAAAGAGTGAATAAAGGGGTTGAAAAACAGGATTTACGGGTATTCCTGGAATTTTTTCGAACTTGGAAAAATGATAGTTTGAATGTTCAGGATGAGTGGAATGTGTTGACGTTGGAACGGTTTGAATAGGTGCCAAAATGTATGATTTGTGGATCTTGGAGAAATGTTCCATTCATTTCAACGGGAATTTCATGGAAATTTGGTAATTTCGGGAAAAGCTGGAATTTTGTTATGAATGCTAAAAAAAAAAAATGTGAATGGAATTTTTCCAATTTGGTCGAGAAATGTTTAAATAGTAACATTTTTAATTTGAAAAATGGCATTATGGAATTCCTGAAATTTGTGGAAAAACGTGAATTTTTCCAGTCCTGATTAAGAAGAATGTTTTGACGGTGGAACCCTTTGAAGTGGGTTGCAAAATGTGGAAGGAGTAGTCGCAAGAATAAAGAGTGAAAAAAGGGGTTGAAAAAATGGGATTTCTGGGAATTCCTGGAATTTTTTTGGACTTGGAAAAATGATAGTTCAAATGTTCAGGATGAGTGGAATGTGTTGAAGGTGGAATGGTTTGAATCAATTGAAAACTGTGGAAATGGTGGAAGGTTGAAAAAATGGCCAATTCCAATTTAAATGGGAAAAATGTCCTGGAAAACCTGGAATTCTGGGAAATCTGGAAATATTTGAAATTTGTCAAGGAAAAGCCCGCGATCCCAGAATAGGCTGAACAGTTTGAAGTTGGAACGGTTTGAATGGGATGAAAAATGTGGAAGGTTAAGCGGCAACATTTTGGAGAAGAAGAATAATAAATAGATGAATTTTGGTGTAGAAAAGCATATGTGTGAATGTTTTGGAGCATTCACACAATGAAATAAAAGAGCAAACAGGTGAAATGTGACGAGAAAAAGTTACACGTTGACTCTAATAACACAAAGCTGCCATGCAGGCTGGTTTTTTTCCCCTTTAAAACCATCATTACTCAAAAAATAGTAATGAATCAAAATGTATGTTATGAATTATTAAAGTCTCCAATTACTTCACATCATTCTGAAATATTTTTTTGCATATCTTTTGTGTTTGCATTATAAAAAACACTTTTCTTTGACAAAAAGGGCATACAAAATAGCAAAAAAAAACATGAAGAAAAATCTTAAAAACTTATAACCGACTGATAGATCTGAAGTTGATCTAGAGACTTGTATGTATAAAGCAAAAAAAAGATAACTTTTTTTTTTAACACTTATCACTTTTTAATCACTATGAATATTGGTGGGATTTTTTTTATTTT
>NC_084743.1:4111168-4131168 GCF_033978785.1 Entelurus aequoreus
ATAATGATTAAATGTGTTCTATTTTGCAGGGACTCTGTTTATCTGTGCTGGCCTCGTAGCGCTTTTCAAGATTCGCTCCAATTTGCAAAAGGACGGCGCCAAGACAGACAAGCTGGAGCGTTTAATGGTGAAAATCGGAGTGTTTTCCGTGCTCTACACCGTTCCAGCCTCCACGGTGATTGGCTGCTACCTCTACCAGCTTTCCAACTGGGGGGAATTGAAGGCCTCCACGCAAGACTCGTACGTCGCATCAGAGATGCTTCGAATCTTCATGTCCCTGCTGGTGGGCATCACCTCGGGCATGTGGATCTGGTCAGCCAAGACCCTCCACACGTGGCAACGCTGCTCCGTCCGCCTCCTCAAGGACAGCAGGGCGGGTCGAGGCGGCAAGAGAGGACCGGGCAAAGGTTGGATTAAACCGGGGACGGGCAACGAGACAGTGGTGTGAGGAGAAAGAACGGACGAGACCGGACTTGGTTCTTTGTCTCACAGAAGTTCACCCCGACAAAAAGGCGGATGTAACAAACCACTGGATGTGAAAGGCACTGTAAAATGTTTACGAGGCCACGAGCTCGACGTCTCCAACAGTGGCTGGCATTTGTGGGTGGACCTTCAAACACTAGTAGCCGCAGTAGCCCCTTGACCTCGGTTGGGCATTTTACCGCACCGAGGACGAAGGAAGAAGGGCGAGAGACATTGCAGCATGAACGTGAAGTCGAGATGACAAAATAAGCTGTGTTGTGCCACGTCTACCTCTGGCTTACTCTTCTCCTAACCTGCCGCGTACAATAAGTCTCTTCTCTACCTTAACGGCCTGTGAGGGCCATTAAGTCCTTGTCCAGATGGTATTCAGATACAGGCTGAGCTTTTTCCAAAGTTCCTCGTGGCCTTCCATATAAAAACAGAATGGGAATTCCAAAGTACGATGACACACCTGACCAAAACTAACCAACCCTGCGTTAAAATGGCCTTGATTGTTCACACTTGTTTACGTTTCAGCAGTTTAAAAATAACACACCCACACTTTCTTGCAGATTTCCATTCTAAAAAAATGTAGGGAAACCATCTTCAGGCTGTAATAAATAACTATTAGAAAGAATGGTTTTGTGGTTGCAGCATCAATTAAAGCAGCTGACAGATTCATGAAATGACTGAACAGCACAGAAATGTGCTTTTTGATGCAATGATGCCACCATCTGGTTGGAATGAGTATATCCGAGACTGCTTTACGTGTAAGAGAGTGTAAGTTGGAACAGGAGATAATGTTTGTGTTTTAGCCTCATTCCAACGAAGCAAGCATGCCTGATAGAAAGTGCTCAAAATTAAGACTTCAAGTTCCAAACTAGCTCTATGCTAATTTACATTGGATATGGCATATCCATGCTGGTGATTAGCATTAGTCATTTTGCCGTGTGCTCAAACAACCACCAGGTAGCATCTGATAATACCGTATCATCTATTTCTCTCTCGGACTTCTATGAAGATCGGTAGTAGTGTTCGTATTTACACACTCGAGACATGCACCTGGCCTTTAGCTCACAATAGTAAATGATCCTTTAAAACATCCAGACAGCTTGCTTCTTGTCCCATTCATTTCCTGAAAGTTCAGTAAAAACGCTCACGACTTGAGTTATTTCTAGCGGAATGAAAGTAAACCAAGTGGAACTTATTATTGGTCATCCACTCCATGTCTCTGTGGGTGGAGGTGGGGATAGCATACACACACACAAATATGCAGGGGCTTATAACGCAAACCTCACGTAGTAAAGCTGACCCAGATCACCCCCAAAATCTAAACACTTGACATTTCAGAAAGTTTCATGAAAAGCCGCCCATAGCTTTTTGAGTTATGTTGCTAACTAGCTGCCAAATATACAAACCCCAGTCATTACATAAGCCCCTGGTGGAGGTAACAACAGTAGTAGAAACCAATGAGAATATCCTGTCTTTTACGTACTGTACTTGCAAGTAGGATGATTATCTTTAAGAAGCCCGGCTTCTTGTCAGCAATGTGTGCTGCCTCCGTGGAAACCATAGACAGTATATGGTTATGAGTTACTATGCAGTCCAGGAAATTAAATCTGGCTTTTCTAAACATGATGGAATCCGATGTTATTAGACAATCACTTGCCAAGAGACTCAACGTCCAATACTACATTGCAGACACACAAATATTCCCTTCACTCTGAAGAAGTGGAACCAGGACAATTTAGCACATATCAATAACCTCGATATCCTTATGATCCCAGGAGGATATGTAAGAATCTTGACCTTTCAGTGTCGGGATGGAACGGTTTATGGAAAAAAATCTGAACCGTTCAATTGAATTGGTTTAGAGCACGTGTTCGGATCACATTTTTTCTTTGTTCTAATCAGTTTAGAGCTAAGGGGGCTATGATTTCTGCGTTAACGGAATGACGGATGGGATCACAGAATTGGACAATAAAAACTGAATCTACTATTAAACGTGGAACTGTATGTCATGCGAACGTCAGAAGGAACATTTGTCTGGGAAATTGTGTTTACGTAAACGTGTGAACCTCCTCAAACACCAAACTTTTTACTTACCTCCATGAAGCCACGTCAGTATTTTAGCCGGACGCCAAGGAAGTGTGCAAAAATAACTACAAAACTCATTTCTTACTAATTTCTTCTGTTTGTTAAACTTGTATAACCACTTGCCCAAAAGCCGAGTTAAAAACCCAGAAAAACATTGTGCTAATGCTAATGCTAGATAGCTGGCTGTTGTTGACAGGCCATGCCAGGGGTTTTAGCATCTTAAACATCTTCATTGCTAACTTGACAGCTTCTAACCCCAGATTTTCACGAGATGTGTAACGGCTGCTGAACGTACGACTACGACTGATTTAATATCACCGAATCAGTAATCTTACTCTTGATTATAATCGTATTAAATAAGTATATCTAACCTACCTACAGTTTAACAGGATACACCTTGTCAAATGATATGAAAGCATGTGTTGATCATAAAGATTATTATCAAGGCTGAGATCAGGCCGATTACAAAAATAAATACTAACCAAATATACTGCAAAAGGGACTCGTAAAAACTGATGAAAAACAAAAAGGGCTGGAATAAATTCTAATAAATTATAGTTTAAATAAACTGTGAAAAAAATTAAAGTGCAAATGAAAATACAGCTTAAATACTTCAGTCATACTTTTTGTGCTTAAGAAACTTCTATGACTTTAACTCCAAACTTATTCTGTTTGATAAGTGGTGGAAAAGAGTATTACAACTGAGCCCCTGAGAAAAACATTTTTGGCAGCCCTCTCGGAGGCTCAACTACGGTTAAGAACCACTGCTTTAAAGCAGGTCAACTTAAAGCCGACATTGCTATATTATTATGTTCCATTTTTATGCTATGACTTAAAATACTGGCAGAAATTTTCCAATGTGGTATTGTATCAACAAATGTAGGGATTTCTGCAGTAAATTCAAGGGTCAGAGCTTTAGGAGTCATTTTGTAAGAACCACAAATGATACCAAAGTGAACAGAACCCAAAACTGAAATAAAAGATCCAAACCGTGGATTTTGTGAGCCGTTCCACCCCTAGTTAGGTGCCATGTGAATAATCCAAGTTTCATAAAGCAAATACTGAAACATAGTGTGTCATTATTCATTATACAGCAAGAAACACTTTTAGATCTGAACACCAAACAATTTCATGTTACTCTCCACGTCTTAGCGCGATATTTACCAAATGTGTACATGCTTGGTGTGTTTGCCTGACAATCTCCAAAGTGCTTGCGTTTCAGTGAGTCTTTGAATGTATAGTAATTGTACCGTGTGTCACATTAGCTCTGTGGCAAGCGAGAGTGATACCTGTGGGGTCCTCAAATGCATTTTCACTGTGTCATGTGAAACCAGATAGTGCCTGTCAAATGTATTTTTAGGTAAATGCATGGAAGTGGGTGAGGTATCGTCTTACAGGCTTGGGTTGCGTCTCAGCCTTACGAGGGAAATGAGACTATTTCTAAATATTCCGGTCAACCTGAGAAGCCCGGGGGTTCTGCAAGCGGCATACCTTGGCGCCCTGATGACATTTCCAAAGTCAAACAAACATTACATTGAGCTAAAGTGAATTAGGTTAAGCTCTGACCACCATCCGTCTGAGCTAATGCAGTTTCCCTTTTCTCAGAATGTTGGCGCCCGCATCCCGTATGACCGCACTTTTGCTTCCCGTGACATTTTAAGCATTATCAGAGTTAGACCCGGGCCACAAAAGATGTGATAGAAGATATGTAAATGTTGTCGAGATGCCCAGATATGACTCGATGTTGGGGTTAGTTCACCAGTGCTGATCTTTTCCTCGAAGATATCAAATGTCTTGAGTGTATCATAGGAAAAATTCTAATTTATCCTTGTAAAAAGTGACTGAATTTTTAAGGAACGTGTTATTTAAAATACACTTTTGTATCAGAAGACAAATTAAAAAATTGTTGGTTACCAACTTGTCATGATGCATATTTATTATTGAAGTGTTTGTGTGTGTATGGGTGTAGCTTGCATGCAATTAAAGGGACTCTTTGCAACCTTTACTAGTGCTAGGCGAGATATCTGAAAACTATCACTGGTCAATATCGATAGTTATATGTTTTATGACCTATGGAAAATAAGGACAAGAAGAAAAATATATGAAATGTAAATATATTGGATTTGAAATGTAACCTTTGATTATAATCCCTCAGCTATCAAGGCAAAAAGGAAATGTCAACACAAACATGGAAAACACTCAAACAATGCAAAATCCCACTGAACACTTACCAATAAGCTCTTAAAATGAAAGTGCAAAGGTAAGAAATTTATATAACTCTTGTTTATATCGTAATTTTGAACAACCGCAGCTAGATTACTACTTTGCACCGCTAGGACGAGAGTTAGCCAGCAGGAGTATGGATTCTAAAAACCTAGCCGTCTGCAACTTGCAGACATGGATAGTATAATGGAAGCTAAACCAACAAAACCCAAATTAGACTGGTGCCAAACAGAGAGAAGAGGATTGGATTAGAAAATAAAATAAAATGAAAAACCACTAAACAATCTTACTCTACAAAACATGTCGCCAACAAGTCGTTACTAGCGACTTGAACACGTCTACATAAAGAACAGTACAGAGTGCTGAAATGTAACAAAATACGATAGTTACATCAAAACCACAAAGTGAGGAAAAGAAAAACACCAAACGAGTTGTTGTCCAAAAGCACCGTCTGTGACAAGCAGTCCCGGAGACACCAAGAAACTACTGATTAAAGTCATAACATGACTTTGTAACAAGATCTGATAGTAACAATATTTTGCTGTTTTTTTTTGTTTAGTCTTTTTTTATAAATTAAAGGAGAAAGGTAAGTGAAATTGGCATTAATTGTATGTGTGCACACTAATTTTAAGAAAAATAAAATACTACATCATGCTATATATTATCGGGATATAAAATGAATATGGAAACAGGATTTTTTTTTTTCCATATGGCACAGCACTAGTTGTAAGCTTTATTTACCGCTCTTTTGCAGCTTTTAGCACGAAATGACGCATTAGCTTTGTTAGCTTAGTTATTAGCTAATTATAACAACATGACTGCAAACTGTTGGTTGCTTCTTTTGGGCTGTTTTTGTGTGCAAACACTCACTCACTCACTGGTCAACCTGAGAAGCAGACAGACAAATTCCTCGGACCAACGAGCAATTTTTATTCAATAATTAGTAATTGTGAAAAATATAGACATAAACAACTCCTGGAGCAAATGATGGAATCATCAGACTTGCAGGATGTTCATTTAGTTGTTTGATTTTGTACAATAAAAGCAGGTAACGGACATGACACAAAACTAAAGTCATATCAAAGCAACTTTCTGGCTTTAAGAAACACTCAAATAAATCCACAATACAAACTATGGTAGTCAGTAACAGTTTCATTTTTAGATTATGCTCGCTGAAAATAAATGATGGAATAACGCTGTAAAAGTTTACTTCCAAAACTAACACCCGCATCAGATTAAGTCTGTTCATTAGTCTGCCATTAAAAATGATTTTTCACACCTTAGAGAGCTGTTGCAGCAGGTGGATTGACATGAATCGTGGCTCCGACACCAAATATGTCAATTGAAACATAGGAGAGGAATATTGAAGTTGTTCTAGAAGGTAAAATGTTGCAAAAGATGTTGATTGTTCACAGTAAAATGTAAAATGTGGAGCAAGTATAAACAACATGGCAAGGTTGTGAAAGGCAGGCATACTGGTAGACCGAGGACAACATCAAAACTTCAAGCAATATTTCTTGAAAAGAGAAAATGCACAGCCAAACAAAACTGGAGTAAGGGTTTGTTAGCCAACTGTAAAGAAGTGTCTATAGGAGATTTAAATACAAAAATGCTGAAAGAAAGCCGTCATTAACACGGAAAGACAAAGAACAAGGTTCCAATGGGCTAAAGAGAAGAAATGGTGGACTATGGATAAAAGTCATATTCATTGATAAATCTGTATTGAGCAAGGTTGATGATGCAGTAACTTTTGTTTGCTTTTGGTTCTAATGAGATTTAAGAAGACGACTGCCTGAAGAAAACATGCGCATTTGCACAGTCATTGATATGTCAACTATTTATAGTTGCCGATACATCTTCTACAAATGCACAAGTTTACTATTACATCAGTGGAAAGGATGTTTGGGGATGCGCATGTGCGGTGCCAGACTACTTCCTGTTCAGCGCTATGCTGACAAACGCAAGATTAAAGACGTGTTTTAAGAGCAACCACGCATTATTTTGTAATGCCACAACAGAATAGTCAGCATAGTTCCTGTTCTATTTTTTTCCTTTAAAATGTTTTAATTTTGAGCAAGATTTCAAGAGCCCTTTCAATAATCATGACCTGATAATCCATGTCCAAACTACTACTACTAGGATCCTAGCCTCCTGAGGAAGTAGAGGTGGCTCTGTCCCTTCTTGTAGAGTGCCTCAGCGTGTTTTGACCCATTCAGCTTGTTGTCCATGTGTACACCGAGGTATTTATAATCCTCAACCATGTCCAAATCGACCCCCCTGATGGAAACAGGGGTCGCCGGAGTACTCCTCCTCTTTCCCAGGTCCACAACCAGCTCCTTGGTCTTCGTCACATTGAGCTGGATGTGGTTTTTTCCACACCATGTGACAAAGTCCTCCACCAGTGCCCCGTATTCCTCATCATCACCATCCTCAATACACCCCACTATTGCAGAGTCATCAGAAAACTTCTGAAGGTGGCAGGACTGTGACTGATAGTGGAAATGGGTGGTGTAGATAGTGAAGAGAAAGGGGGAGAGGACTGTGCCCTGCGGGGCCTTGGTGTTGCTGACCAGCCTGTCAGACACACAGTCCTGCAGTCGCACGTACTGTGGTCTGTCAGTCAAGTAATCAATAACCCAGGACATCAAGGGGGCATCCACCTGCATCCTTCAACGTCTGTACAAAGATGTTCTATGAGTCGGTGGTGGCGGTCGCCTTCTTGTACGCCGTGGCAGCGGGCTGAGAGCGAGGGACGCAAACAGACTGGACAAGCTGGTAAAGAAGGCCAGTAACGTGGTGGGGGTGGAGCTAGACTCTCTGGCGGTGGTGTCAGAGAGGAGAAGTCTAGCAAAACTCCTAGCCATTATGGACAACACCTCCCACCCACTACACTAGGACCTTGCAAAGAGAATGAGCACGTTCAGTGGAAGGCTCAGACTCCCAAAATGCAACACGGAACGACACAGGAGGTCCATCAGACTGTATAATGCATATGTTCCTTCTTGACTGCACTTAAATGTAGAATATATTTATATTATTCATATATTATATATACAGTATATTCTATTATGTATTATTATTATTATTGTCTATTGTGAGTGAACTGTGGTGCTGAATTATCCCCAGGGATCAATAAAGTACTTTCTATTCTATTCTAAAGCACACTTGGCTGAAAGGGCATACATTACATTTGTAAAAAGCACTGCCATTCCTGTAACATTTGAAACAATGCTGCCACCTCTTGACTGATGAGGAGATAGCAGCTTCCAACCTTCCACTTTTGTCACTCAGCTTTCATTTTTCAGTATCAATTAATAAGCAATTAATGGTGACAAGATGGCACTGCAGGTTAGTTGTGAGGGCAACCCAGCAATAAAATCACTTGCCTACCTGAGTAGTAATGTGTGAGTGTGTGTGTTGGCAAGGGATTGCAAATATCTGGGTCTGCGGCTCGAGTTGCCTTCCTGCAATTTACTGTGAGTGAATGAGTGTTTGTTTAAGAGCTCCCTCAAAAGCCTGAGGTAAGAGAAAAGTGACAGCATCTACTGCTCCATTGTTTCCAGATGTGGTTCCACTCTTACACACCACCACCGTGCAAAACAAGCATGTTCACAATTTGGCTTGCAACCACACGCCATTTAAATTAGTACAAAAAAAAAAGTTACTGCTATGAGTTTTATTACGAAATTATTTGTCTTACATTCAAACCATAAATGGTGGTTTTACAGGTAGCACCTAAGCCAGAAGTGGGTAGTAAGCAGGGCCGGCCCGTGGCATAGGCCGTATAGGCAAATGCAAAGGGCGCTGTCCATCAGGGGGCGCCACGCCAGTGCCACAAATGTTGGAGGGGAAAAAAAAAAGAAAAAAAAAAGTTGGTACTATTATTTCTAAATACATAAAATAATCCCACGTTAATTAAAATGCAAAGTAAAGCCTATTTAATAGAAATATTATTTGTTACAACATTACGCCCCCGGTACGGTGCGCCCCCTCCCTTCCCGTATCATGACTCTTTTTGGACGTCACCACATAAAAAAATCAACACAAGATGTCAAAACGGCCAAAACTGTCAGGTGCCCAGGGAAGAAAAAAAGAGAAAAGAAGAGGACAAACGAGAAAAAGACAGAGGTAGCAGGGAGGTAACGTTAGCCTACATGAAATTATTTGTCTGTTACAGAATGTGATAGTAACCTGGCTTTTTAGCATTAAGCTAATGTTACATGATTCGGCAATTGCTAATCAATAAACAGCTAGTTCTGTTTTAACGTCGGGTTAATATTGTGGAGGGGGCTAAATTGTTATGGAAAATAATAATGTAACGTTAGGTAATTACAGTACTCCCTGGTGTACAGTAATTTGTAAGTCATTCTAGTTAATGCAATATTAAAAAGCACAAATAGAGAACTCTGTAGGATCCCCTTTTTTTGTAATATAGTTGTTAAAGTCATACTGGTTTGATATCTTGTTTTGTGCAGTGCCTTATTTATATTGTATTTTTAATTTATTTTATGCAACTTGTTGACACGTTTTATTTTGTGTTTATGTATGTAAAAAATATTGTATTTCATATATTCATTTTTTATATTCATTTATTTGTCCATTTTTTTTTTATCTTGTTAACTATTCTGATTGTTAATTTGCTTTCTTTAAGTAAAAAAAAGGTCAAAGACAAAGCTATTCGGATTCTTGTGAGTATATACACTCCACTGCCGATGTGGGGGGGCGCCACCTAAAATCTTGCCTAGGGCGCCAGATTGGTTAGGGCCGGGCCTGGTAGTAAGTAACGCGCTACATCTACTTCGTTACATTAACTTAAAATGTTACCTTCCTCTGATGTTATGGCTTCAGCTATCTAGACAAAAGGGAAAGAAAATGTCAACGCAAGCATGGAAAACTAAATAGTCAAATCACATTGAACACTTAACAATAAGCTCTTAAAATTAAGGAATATGTAAGAAATGCTTCATAAAGTGTAAGAAAACAGTGCAAAGTGTGAAAAAGTAAACAGAGAAACCTGAGAAGAACGGTTTTCTGCAGGTTTAGTGGCAGGAAGTTACAGCTGTGCTCTAAAGGGTGAGCTAAGGTGGTGTGGTATTAGCACACTTGCCTTGCATCATTTACAGACCACATTGGTCTGACTACGGCCCCTTTGAAAAAAATTTTAAAAAGTGACTTTTTCTCTGTTATCCACAATTTCTTCATTACGACTTTCTCTTCTCACTCCATGCAAAGAATCAACCAAACCTGATAGTTGATACCGTCACCTGATTGGCTGTTAGCGTGCCACTCCCACTGATCAGTGATCACGTCCTGCGTCGCTCGGTTACCAGAGAGCGAGTGCCTTTGTTCATGCAACCAACCTTGCTTCGCAACTTCCGATTCTTTTGAGACAAAGAAAGAAAAAAATTGCATATTAGCCCAAGCGCTAACTTTCCAAAGTTTTAATAGTGATGTGTAATAATATATATTGTCGTAAACCATAAAAATGTCTATCATAGAATACAACTACTGTTTGTATCGTAATTTTAATATCTATGCTGCGGCTAATAAAACTGCAGCAACACTGCTACCGTATTTTTCGGAGTATAAGTCGCTCCGGAGTATAAGTCGTACTGGCCGAAAATGCATAATAAAGAAGGAAAAAAACATATATAAGTCGCACTGGAGTATAAGTCGCATTTTTGGGGGAAATGTATTTGATAAAAGCCAACACCAAGAATAGACATTTGAAAGGCAATTTAAAATAAATAAAGAATAGTGAACAACAGGCTGAATAAGTGTACGTTATATGAGGCATAAATAACAACTGAGAACGTGCCTGGTATGTTAACGTAACATATTATGGTAAGAGTCATTCAATTAACTATAACATATAGAACATGCTATACGTTTACCAAACAATCTGTCACTCCTAATCGCTAAATCCCATTAAATCTTATACGTCTAGTCTCTTACGTGAATGAGCTAAATAATATTATTTGATATTTCACGGTAATGTGTTAATAATTTCACACATAAGTCGCTCCTGAGTATAAGTCGCACCCCCGGCCAAACTATGAAAAAAACTGCGAATTATAGTCCGAAAAATACGGTACTTTGCAGTTTTTAAGTCCCTTGACAGAATTTTAGGGTGAGAGTTAGCCAACAGGAGTATAGATGCTAACAACATAGCAGCCTCAGTCCCAGGAAACGCCCTACATTTACTTCAATACATTTAAAGGCCTACTGAAACCCACTACTACCGACCACACAGTCTGATAGTTTATATATCAATGATGAAATACGACCGGATTAACTTATAAAGTGCAATTTTAAATTTCCCGCTAAACTTCCGGTTGAAAATGTCTATGTATGATGACGTATGCGAGTGACGTCAATCGTTGAAACGGAAGTATGCGGACACATTGAATCCTATACAAAAAACTCTGTTTTCATCTCAAACTTCCACAGTATTCTGGACATCTGTGTTGGTGAATCTTTTGCAATTTGTTTAATGAACAATGAAGACTGCAAAGAAGAAAGTTGTAGGTGGGATCGGTGTATTAGCGGCAACACAACCAGGAGGACTGAGAGATGGATAGCAGACGCGCTAGCCACCGAACTCACCTTAACTTCCTCCGTGTCCAGGCCGCCGACCGCATCTGTGATCGGGTGAAGTCCTTCGTCGCACCGTCGATCGCTGGAACGCAGGTGAGCACGGGTGTTGATGAGCAGATGAGGGCTGGCTGGCGTAGGTGGATAGCTAATGTTTTTAGCATAGCTCTGTGAGGTCCGGTTGCTAAGTTAGCTTCAATGGCGTCGTTAGCAACAGCATTGTTAACCTTCGCCAGGCTGGAAAGCATTAACCGTGTAGTTACATGTCCACGGTTTAATAGTATTGTTGATTTTCTATCTATCTTTCCAGTCAGGGGTTTATTTCTTTTGTTTCTATATGCAGTTAAGCACGATGCTATCACGTTAGCTCGTAGCTAAAGTGTTTCGCAGATGTATTGTCGTGGAGATAAAAGTCACTGTGAATGTCCATTTTGCGTTCTCGACTCTCATTTTCAAGAGGATATAGTATCCGAGGTGGTTTAAAATACAAATCCGTGATCCACAATAGAAAAAGGAGAGAGTTTGGAATCCAATGAGCCAGCTTGTACCTAAGTTACGGTCAGAGCGAAAAAAGAAATGTCTTGCACTGCATTCTAGTCCTTCACTCTAACGTTCTTCATCCACGAATCTTTCATCCTCGCTCAAATTAATGGGGTAATCGTCGCTTTCTCGGTCCGAATCGCTCTAGCTGCCTTGTAAACGGGGAATACGTTTTTCAACTTGTTTAAGTCGGGGTCTACGTTAATCAATTCATTAAGTCAAAAGTTATTTTATTTATTTATTTATTGTTATTTATTTATCTTTCTCTCTGTTGTCAAGTATGCTGTAATATAAATACACAAGAAATAAACAAGTTGTCTTTACATACTGTAATGCCGGGTGAAATTCCGAATACCTCACTGTTTGTCATCAAGTACCATTACGAAATAATTACTTCATAAATCAGGTTACTCACGAGTTACTCAGTACTTTAGTAAAACAAAACAAAAACCTGTTCTGCCGCACTGTTGTGACGAAACGGGAGCTGAGCCAGAAGGCAAAGCTCTCGGTCTACCGAGCTATCTACATTCCTACTCTCACCTATGGTCATGAAGTGTGGGTAATGACCGAAAGAATAAGATCGCGGATACAAGCGGCCGAAATGAGTTTCCTCAGAAGGGTGGCTGGCATCTCCCTTAGAGATAGGGTGAGAAGTGCAGTCACCCGAGAGAGACTCGGAGTAGAGCCGCTGCTCCTTCGCTTGGAAAGGAGCCAGCTTAGGTGGTTCGGGCATCTCGTGCGGATGCCTCACGAGCGTCTCCCTAGGGAGGTCCTCGTTGCACGTCCCACTGGGAGGAGGCCCCCCGGCAGGCCAAGGACCAGATGGGGGGATTACATCTCCTCTCTGGCCTGGGAACGCTTCGGGATTCCCCAGGAGGAAGTCGCAAATGTTGCTCTGGAGAGGGAAGTCTGGGGGTCTTTGCTGGAGCTGCTGTCCCCGCGACCCGATTCCGGATAAGCGGTTGAAGATGGATGGATGGAAAACAAAAACGCAAAATACTTACTTTTACTAATTATTATGATGACTATTTTTACTTTTGTTTGAGTCATATAACTCCAAAGTAATGGGACCGGGCTTTCTGCTCCGCCGCTCCCAGTCTGTGGAACGCTCTCCCTGACCACCTGAGGGCACCACGGACTGTGGATGCTTTTAAAAAAGGCTTAAAAGCCCTTCTTTTTTTAAAAAACAAAACTTTTTTTATTATTTATTTATTTATTTGTAATACACTGTAGCACTTTGAGATTGTTTACTCAATTGAAAGTGCTTTTTACAAATAAAATCTATTATTATTATTACTCTTCCCATCTCTGACCAAAGCTAAGCAAGCTAACAGTTAGCTTAAAAAATCAACATCAATAATACCACATTGCACATTTTTTAACACATTTTTGTATGTTTTAAGGTGATATTTGGGCAACACACAACAAAAATACCAACAAAGCAGAATGTTTAGATATAAATGAAGATTATTTATACGTATACATTAAATCAGACTTACCCTTAATAATGATGAGTCACACTCAATAAACACAAATCGGCCAAAAAGGGACATTTAACAGAAGCTGAAGAGCGAGTTAATGAAGCGCAATCGTTTATTGCAGGTGAAATAAATGTAAATATTTAAAGGATTAAATAAAATGGATGGATGGAAGTTTTAAACACACGAAAACTAACGAGGACCAGATGCTGTGACCGGAAGTGAACCCTTAAGTGGAGGCGGGGATTTCAAAGTAAGGCCGGAAATAGCCACGGCGACAATCTGCAGAGAAAACTAAAAAGGGGACAGACAACGAGGGAGGCGTGGTTTGCTAACACAAACATGCACTTTTGCGCACGCGCGTAGGCAATGATCGAATTACCGCGGAAGTGAAGACGTCACAGTGTAATTGCACCACTACACCGCTAGATGTCACTCTCTACTCAGGTGCTCTACAGTCATCACGGATGGTGTCGCTCTCAACACACGTTGACTATTTGGACTTTTTGATCTCGCTGAATTCACCCACAATGTCGATCAAAAAGGTAAAAGATAACACATCACATTATTCAACCTTGGGTGTTTCTATCCATCCATTTGTTTGCTGTACAGTTCATTAGGATCCCAGGCGTGCTGGAGCCTATCCCAGCTGATTGATTGATTGATTGAAACTTTTATTAGTAGATTGCACATTTCAGTACATATTCCGTACAATTGACTACTAAATGGTAACACCCGAATACGTTTTTCAACTTGTTTAAGTCGGGGTCCACGTAATCAATTCTGACTTTGGTTGACAGGTGGACCCATAGACATCTTTATTAGTAGACGCAGCATTGGCTGCTGTGACGCGAGAAATTCGGCCGCCATCTTGAAGTGGTGATGAGGAGCCAGCGAGCAGCCTAAACCAGGGGTCACCAACGTGGTGCCCGTAAGGACCAGATGAGTAGCCCGCCGGCCTGTTCTAAAAATAGCTCAAATAGCAGCACTTACCAGAGAGCTGCCTCTATTTTTTTTATTTGATTTATTTACTGGCAAGCTGGTCTCGCTGTGCTCGACATTTTTAATTCTAAGAGAGACAAAACTCAAATAGAATTTGAAAATCCAAGAAAATATTTTAAAGACTTGGTCTTCACTTGTTTAAATAAATTCATTATTTTTTTTACTTTGCTTCTTATAACTTTCAGAAAGACAATTTTAGAGAAAAAATACAACCTTAAAAATGATTTTAGGATTTTTAAACACATATACCTTTTTACCTTTTAAATTCCTTCCTCTTATTTCCTGACAATTTAAATCAATGTTCAAGTAAAACAAAAATGTTATTGTAAAGAATAATAGATAAATTGTAATTAAATTCTTCATTTTAGCTTCTGTTTTTTCGACGAAGAATATTTGTGAAATATTTCTTCAAACTTATCATGATTAAAATGCAAAAAAATTATTCTGGCAAATCTAGAAAATCTGTAGAATAAAATTTAAATCTTATTTCAAAGTCTTTTGAATTTCTTTTAAAATTTTTGTTCTGGAAAATCTAGAAGAAATAATGATTTGTCTTTGTTAGAAATATAGCTTGGTCCAATTTGTTATATATTCTAACAAAGTGCAGATTGGATTTTAACCTATTTAAAACATGTCATCCAAATTCTAAAATTAATCTTAATCAGAAAAATGACTAATGATGTTCCATAAATTCTTTTTTTAATTTTTTCAAAAACATTCGAATTAGCTAGTTTTTCTCTTCTTTTTTTCGGTTGAATTTTGAATTTTAAAGAGTCGAAATTGAAGATAAACTATGTTTCAAAATTTAATTGTCATTTTTTTCGTGTTTTCTCCTCTTTTAAACCGTTCAATTAAGTGTAAATATCATTAATTATTAATAATAACATAGAGTTAAAGGTAAATTGAGCAAATTGGCTATTTCTGGCAATTTGTTTAAGTGTGTATCAAACTGGTAGCCCTTCGCATTAATCACTACCCAAGAAGTAGCTCTTGGTTTCAAAAAGGTTGGTGACCCCTGGCCTAAACTGACAGTTGACAGGTAGAAAACAAAGATGCTTTGGATTGATTGATTGGTTGAAACTTTATTAGCAGATTGCACAGTTCAGTACATATTCCGTACAATTGACCACTAAATGGTAACACCCCAATAAGTTTTTCAACTTGTTTAAGTCGGGGTCCACGTAAATCAATTCATGGTACAAATATATACTGTCAGCATAATACAGTCATCACACAAGTTAATCATCAGAGTATATACATTGAATTATTTACATTATTTACCATCCGGGGGGTGGAATGAGGAGGGTTTGGTTGATATCAGCACTTCAGTCATCAACAATTGCATCATCAGAGAAATGGACATTGAAACAGTGTAGGTCTGACTTGGTAGGATATGTACAGCGAGCAGAGAACATAGTGAGTTCAGGTAGCATAAGAACAAGTATATACATTAGAAATACATTTGATTATTTACATTTGGTTATTTACAATCCGGGGAGGTGGGATGTGGAAGGGGGAAGGTGTTAGTCAAGGGTTGAAGTTGCCTGGAGGTGTTGTTTTAGTGCGGTTTTGAAGGAGGATAGAGATGCACTTTCTTTTACACCTGTTGGGAGTGCATTCCATATTGATGTGGCATAGAAGGAGAATGAGTTAAGACCTTTGTTAGATTGGAATCTGGGTTTAACGTGGTTAGTGGAGCTCCCCTTGGTGTTGTGGTTATGGCGGTCATTTATGTCAAGGAAGTAGTTTCGTGTAGCAGATTTTATAGACTAGGCTCAGTGCAAGTTGTTTGTTGCTGGGCTGGTGTTCAGTGTTTTCCTGCTCAAATGAGCGGACTGTTGAAAATAGGAATCGGGGGATTACTTTTCACAAGTAAGATTTAACATTAAAGTACTATTGGTTGTATTTTGTGAAAAGAATAATAAGTAATATATGTTAGCTAACTAGACAATCAGATGGACAGTGGCTATACAGTATTATACAAGTCTAAATTTCAAACAAAATTCACCAGCCGCCACTAATTATGATGCATTCTCATTTTAGGCAAAGTATAAGGCAATACTTTCTTAACAGTATAATTGTAACCAGGAATAAGTGTTCAAGTAACAATATTCAAATACTAACATTGTTGGGTAAGACAGAATATGGTTTTTATTCTGAATCCAGTGAAACAGATTGGTGGTTTTAGCTGATATAAAGACTTTCAGGTGTTTATATATGTTTATGTTGAAGTGTTTGGCAGACGCTTTTATCCAAAGCGACATACATAAAAAATACATGTAAAACAATCACTGTAAACATGATCATTTCAGGGAAGAATGTACTATAAAATATCAATACAAAGTGTCAGGACAGAATAAACTCTTATACAGTGTATAGGTCCCTAAGATATATAGATATATAATGTATTCATATATTGTTTATGTAGGATATACGCATGTATATATAACCTAATCATAATGTTTCTTCAACTTAAAAATAGTTTACCGTTTTTTTCCCCCTTCTCTGGGATTATATTCCCAGTTTTGATCTCGGACGTCTGGTCACTTATAGCATATCAGAATATTCTATTACTGTTAAGCAAACTATGAATAATAAAACATTTGTCCTTTATCATAGCTACATGTACGACAGAAAAACGTGTGAAAATCAGTGGTATTCAGTGAGGTAAGATGAATTAAATGCGCTGACAGTTCATTGCTCCTGCCAAATGAATTGTACTGAGTGGAGCGGATCACCACTCCAAGATGGCCGACCCGCGTCTCGTCAGCGCCAGTAGTCAGTAGCGCTCCATGCTGCGTACCCTTAGAAGATGTCTATGGGTGGACCGGTCACTAGTCAACCCCAGGACACATATCAACTAACTAACACTTATTACAGTCTACAATTTGCATAATTTGATTTATTTTTAATTTTATTGATCTGTTTTTGTATTAATTGCAGGTTTGTCATGCAATTATTAATGATGCACACTCTCTGATATTATTGCTATTCATCTCATTTGAATAGGCACCTACAGTTAGGCATTTATTCTATTAAAGGTTATATACAGTAGTCCCTCGTTAATCGCTGTTAATTGGTTCCGGGGCTGACGAGGGGGAAATTAATTTTTGCAAATTACAAATCTAATATTTTCAGTTGGAGCATAAAAACGGTTTACTACCTTCTAAGTGTAGAATCCAATATAGCACAGGTGTCAAACTCAAGGCCCCAGGGGCCCGATCTTGCCAGCCACATCATTTTGATTGCCCGTCACTTCGTTTTAAGTGACCTGCTACATCATTTATGTCATTGGCCACGTCATTTTATGTGGTTCACCACATTCTTTTATGTAAACCGCTATTTTATTTCAAGAAGCCCTCCACATCTTTCACCGTGGCCTACCACATTATTTTACGTGGTCCGCCATACCATTTAATGTGCCCAGCCACAACATTTTATATGTCTGCCACATCATTTTATGTGGTTCTGCCATATCATTTTATGCAGTCTGCCACATAATTTTATGTGGTCCACCATATTATTTTTAATGTGGAACGCCACATAATTTTACGTAGTTCCGCCACTTCAGTTTAATGTGGCGCTCCACGTCATTTTATGTGGTCCGCCACATCATTTCATGTGGCCTACCACATTATTTTATGTAGTCTGCCAAATCATTTAATGTGGACCGCCACGTAATTTTATGTGGCCCTCCAAGTCATTTTATGTGGTACACCACATTATTTCATGTGGCCTTCCACATCATTTCATGTGGCCTAGCACATTATTTTATGTAGTCTGCCAAATAATTTAATGTGGAACGACACATTATTTTATAAGGCCCGCCACTTCGTATTATGTGGTCCGCCAAATCATTTAATGTGGACCGCCACGGAATTTTATGTGGCCCTCCATATCATTTTATATGGTACACCACATTATTTTATGTGGCCCTCTACATCATTTCATGTGGAACACCACATTATTATAGGTGGCCCGTCACGTTATTTTAAATGGCCCGCCACATCATATTATGTGGACCCCCCAACTCATTTTATGTGGCCCTCCACATCATTTCATGTGGAACGCCACATAATTTAATGGGGCCATCCAAGTTATTTTATGTGGTACGCCACATTATTTTATAAGGCCCGCCACATCAGATTATGTGGTCCGCCATATAACGTCATTTTATGTAGCCCTCCACGTCATTTCATGTGGAACGCCACATCGTTTTACGTGGCCCTCCAAGTCATTTTATATGGCCCGCAACATTATTTTATATGGCCCGCCACATCAGATTATGTGGACCCCCAACTCATTTTTTGTGGCCCTCCACATCATTTCATGTGGAACGCCACATCATTTTATGTGGCCATCCAAGTTATTTTATGTGGTACGCCACATTATTTTATAAGGCCCGCCACAGCAGATTATGTGTGGTACGCCATATGACGTCATTTCATGTGGAACGCCACATAATTTTACGTGGCCCTCCAAGTCATTTTATATGGGCCGCCACATTATTTTATGTGGCCCTTCACACAATTTCATGTGAAACACCACATAATTTTACTTGGCCCTCCAAGTCATTTTATATGGCCCGCCACATTATTTTACGTGGCCCTTCACACAATTTCATGTGAAACACCACATAATTTTACATGGCCCTCCAAGTTATTTTATATGGCCCGCCACATTATTTTATGTGGCCCTTCACACACATTTTCATGTGAAACACCACATAATTTTACATGGCCCTCCAAGTTATTTTATATGCTACGCCACATAATTTTACATGGCCCTCCAAGTTATTATAATTATAATAACTTTCAAAATTTCATGTGAAACACCACATAATTTTATGTGGCCCTCCAAGTCATTTAAATGGCCCGCCACATTATTTTATGTGGCCCTTCACTCAATTTCATGTGAAACACCACATAATTTTACGTGGCCATCCAAGTTATTTTATGTGCTACGCCACAATATTTTATGTGGCCCTTTACATAATTTCATGTGGAACGCCACATCATTTTATGTGGCCATCCAAGTTATTTTATGTGGTATGCCACATTATTTTATAAGGCTTGCCACATCAGATTATGTGGGGTCCGCCATATGACGTCATTTTATGTGGTACGCCACATTATTTTACGTGGCCCTCCACGTCATTTCATGTGGAACGCCACATAATTTTACGTGGCCCTCCAAGTCATTTTATATGGCCCTCCACATCATTTTATATGGCCCGCCACATCATTTAATGTGGTCCGCCAAATCATTTAATGTGGAACGCCACATCTTTTTATGTGGCCCTCCACATCATTTCTTGTGGAACGCCACATCATTTTATGTGGCCCTCCACATCATTTCATGGGGAACGCCACATCATTCTATGTGGCCCCTCATGTCATTTTATGTGGTCTGCAACATAATTTTTAGAGGCCCGCCACATCATTTAAAGTGGCCTGCAAAAGGCTGGAAATAAAGCACTTTCTAGCCAAATGTATTTGTGGCCCTCCACATCATTTATTGTGGAACGCCACATCATATTATTTGGCCCTCCACATCATTTCATGTGGAACGCCGCATAATTTTATATGGCCCCCCACATCATTT